>NC_044508.1:20301797-20306797 GCF_902362185.1 Chanos chanos | reverse complement strand
TGAGAGAGAAATTGAAGACGTTTACGTTGACATTACCTCCCAACTCTGAAACAAAACAACATTACTGACAGCAAAACAGAGCGAAAATTATCGCCCCCTAGTCGTGCATGGTCCCTTTCAGGTCCTCCTTATTCCTTGACCACACACCCATCCATGTGTTTGTCCTAATGTCTCTGTCATCAGCCTATGATGTCATCATTTTTTGGTCAATCCATCAATCAGACACGCTGACGTCTAGCTCTCGGTTTCCTGCCTCTGTCCGCGTGTGTGCCTGTGGCGTGACGTGGTGTGTTTCTCCTCACCTGTTACGGCTGTGTTAGTCAGAGAGAGAGTGTGTGCTGATGTCTCAATTAGCTCAGTCACACAGTCAGAGACAGCTTCAGCCTGAACTATAGCTCCCAAAGGGCCCATTCACACTGTCCCAAATCCCAACTGGTTTTCTCTCTGTGTGTGTGTGTGTGTGTGTGTTTACATCTGGTTGTGTTCATGTGTGTATGAACTTGACTGTGTGTATGTGTAGGAATTTGAGGGGGGAGGGGCAACCCTGATTTTAATTTCATGCTCCAGCGACGACTGGAGGTGACGAATGGGTGTCTGATAGACTGAAGAGGAGGGGTGCAGGGAGTGAGGGAGGGAGGGGGTGAGGAGGAGGGATCATCAGGCTCTCCCTGTGTTTGGTTGGTTATCTAAACCATCCTGCCCGTCAGAATCCCAGATGAGCGGCTGTGTGGCGATCCGGAGCTGTTTGGATGATAATATAGCTGTAGGAACTCTCACACACACTATCAGTATTCACGTGAGCAGGGATGACATCACCCGGCCTGTCCTAATTGGCTGCTTTAGTTCCGGCGTGCAGACTGCAGCAGGTGGGCTAAGCGGGACCTGAGTATAAATCGCATTGTTCGCAGGGAGGTGTGTGTGTGTGTATGGAGGTGTGTGGGGCACACTGCACCCATACCCTAATGCTCTGTATCCCGCGTGTATTGTCTTCGGTGGAATATGTCCCGCGTGTCATGGCAGAAGAGAGTGGAGGAAGAGGAGTCCGTGCAGCACCTTATGGAGAGACAGGAGTGGAGGCTCGCGTGTGACCATGAACATTTTACAGTTGAGTTGTCAGTTGTTTTTGCAATTTCTCAGGATTTCTGGCCGCTGAGAGCCGAGGCTCAGGGTTTGTATTGTTGTGTGCGTGTACGTGTGTGTGGTAGCATATTATACTGGAATTTAACCACGGTCAAGCTGTGGGGTATAGTAGTTATTAGAAATGAATTAGACACAAATTGGCCAGTCAAGCCCAGATGGAAATGATGTGAAAGAGAACAGCTTGACTTAGCTGGTACTTCCCACCTTTTTCATAGGCAAAAATGTTGCATGTTGTTGTTGTGTTCATTTTCCTTTCTCTTTTTTTTTTTTTTTTTGAGTCTTTCAGATATTTGTGGCTGTTTGCATTGTGGTTTATTGTTTCCACTCTTCCCAGACATTAGCCATTACATGGGTGAAATAGATGGACAGATTGAAATGGATATCTGGCTGAAGGGCATTGGCTATTACAGTCTTTAAATGACCCATCCATCCAGTTCACACCTCATACTGTGGCCTCATTTAAAACCACAGAAACCAATTTTACTGCCTGGTCACTCTCTCTCTGACCTTATATTGTAGCTGTGCACCCCCAGAGGAACCCTGGGAAGTGTCTGATGCCCCTGTGCATGCTGGGAGCTGAGGGCAAGCGTAGAATGTTGGGTGGTGGAGGAGAAAGCTGACAGACAGGGTCACTCCTCTCGTCCTCACCGGGTGGAGGGCTGAGAGCCGGTGCCTTCTTCACTGCTTAGCTGTGAAGTGAGACAGCCCACTCTATGTCTCATTCTGTCTTTCTCTCTGCCTGTCTGTATTTTTGTTTACCCGTTTATCTACCTATCTCTCAATCCACCTGTTCTTCTACTCACCATCTACGTCCAGTGTTTTCCACTGAGTTCACTCTCTTCATGTTTCTGTACGACTGTCTTTTCTCTGTTTTCTCTCTCTGACTCTGGCTACGTGTCTCTTCCACTCTTTCTAATTCTCTCTCGGTCTCTGACATTGAGCTTCAGTTCAGTGTTGCTTTGCCGTAAATGTTTACTGTAAGCGTAACAGGAAAGAATCGTCACAGAGGGAGTCTGCTTATTCCAGGGCTATACGACAGCCAGATTACCCGCTTCCCACAGACAGGCTTTAAATTCATGCACCCACAACCAAACTGATCACTTCAACAGACACCGAATAACAGTGGCCAGAGACCAGCTATGAAAGGAGCCACAGACTCTGAGACAATGTAACCTGACCTGAATCTATGACTCTGATTCACTCTGTTTATGTGTAAATCAGTTATACAAAAAACAGTGAGCACTTACTGACAAATCAGAGTTCAGCTAAATGCTAACAGCAACTGCAGCGTTTAGTTCCAGTAGTTAAAAAAGCTTGGTGAACAGTGTGTAGGTGTGTGAGCACGCAGGTGCGTCCATGTGTGTGCGAGTGCGTGCGTGCATATGTGTATGTGTGTGTGTGTGTGTAAGTGTGTGTGTCTTTCTCTCCAGGTTTCATTACTATAATAAATTGTTCGGTGGGAGATGAGGGAGCCCTGAGGGGAGCTGTGCTGTCTGTCAGCAGTGTGTGTATTAGCCTGTCAGTCTGGACCTCACTCTGCTCTGCCTTATTAACTGCCCCGTCACTCTCTTACACTGTCTTTCCCTGCCTTTCCTCACACATTCATACTCTCTCTCTCTCTCCCCACACACATTCATACTCTCTCTTTCTCTCCTCACACATTCATACTCTCTCTCTCTCTCCTCACACACATTCATACTCTCTCTTTCTCTCCTCACACACATTCATACTCTCTCTCCCCACACACATTCATACTCTCTCTCTCTCTCTCCTCACACACATTCATACTCTCTCTCCCCACACACATTCATACTCTCTCTCTCTCTCCCCACACACATTCATACTCTCTCTCTCTCTCCCCACACACATTCATACTCTCTCTCTCTCTCCTCACACACATTCATACTCTCTCTCCCCACACACATTCATACTCTCTCTCTCTCTCCCCACACACATTCATACTCTCTCTCTCCTCACACATTCATACTCTCTCTCTCTTTACACATTCATACTCTCTCTTTCTCTCCTCACACACATTCATACTCTCTCTCCCCACACACATTCATACTCTCTCTCTCTCTCTCCCCACACACATTCATACTCTCTCTCCCCACAGACATTCATACTCTCTCTCTCTCTCCCACACACATTCATACTCTCTCTCTCTCTCCCACACACATTCATACTCTCTCTCTCTCTCTCCTCACACATTCATACTCTCTCTCTCTTTACACATTCATACTCTCTCTCTCTCTCCTCACACATTCATACTCTCTCTTTCTCTCCCTCTCTTCTTTCTCTCCTGCGCACGCCTTGTCTCTCGGACCCTCATCCTCTCAGAGGGAGAGATAGTTAACTGTTGACTGACTCTCTAATTAACTCTGCATGTGTTAGACTGCTCAATTTATTCATTTTCGTTAAAGGGAGGTGCTGTGTTTGGTCCTGTAGCAGGAATGGAGAAAATCGTGAAGACTCAGCGTAACAGAATGATCAATGTTATCTGGGAGAACAATGCAGAACAGTTGGTTGCTTTAGTCAGTGTGGCATTGGCCTGTGGGACTGCTGGTTTAAAGAATGAATGAGAGAGAAACACGAGTCTGTTTTTGTTTTTAATCTGGACCCTGTGGAGCGCAAGTTTATGAACTACAGATTTAACCCTCATATTGATTCTCATCTCTCCTCTCCTCTCCTCTCCCATCCTCTCCTCTCCTCTCCTCTCCTCTCCTCTCCTCTCCTCTGCTCTCCTCTCACAGGCCCATGAGAGGTCGGAGAGCGGGGAGGTGACCTTTGTCACCCAGCTGGTGAAGAAGCTGATGATAATCATCGCCCGTCCGGCACGCCTGCTCGAGTGCTTGGTAAGACCTTTTTTTTTAATCAGTCTGGAGATAGAGAGAATAGTGCGTGAAGTTACGTGCACACTCTCAACACAACCTACAGACATGACAACCAGTAAGAAACGCAGGGAGGAAATCTCTCAAAGCCTTGTTTTTAGTGTTTCAGAGTGCATTAGTTAATGATCAGTACGCTGTGAGAGAAAAGAGATTGGCCGTGTGTGATGAAGTGAAAGGCTCTGTGGAGTCTGATGGATGGACAGGGCTGTGTTTTTGCGGGGTGGAGTAGGAGACCTGATGTAATGAGGTGGAGAGAGACATCTTTCCGCTGATGGAGTGCGCTGACACTGTGTGAGAGAGGCCAAACTGGGAAGTAGTGTGTTCTCTCACACTGAGCACTTTCTCATCTGTTCAATCTCTTATCGGATTTGCTAAATTACTGCAGGAATTTGCTTACTCAACTATGGTGCAAATTAAACATGGCAGATGCCTCAGTGTTTATGTGTGTGCATGGGTGTGCATCTGAATGCGTGTGTGTGTGTGTGTGTGTGTGTGTGTGTGTGTGTGTATATGAGGGGCTCACATGTAAGGCATTTGTGGTTTATTAGCTACCCCAACCTCCAATCAAGCAGCTACAACACACACACTCACTTTCTCTCTCTCTCTCTCTCTCTCTCTCTCTCTCTCTCTCTCTCTTTCTCTTTCTCTCTCTCTCTCACACACACACACACACAAACAGAGGCTTGGCATGGGACATGGGGTTTCATGAGTGCTCTGTGTTTGTTGACTTTTTCACAAATGAAAACTCTGATATTTCAGGGAAGTGAATGGTGAACCCACAGCAGTTTGAGGACAAAGACAAAACACTCAAAAATATCGATTATCATGTCGTCAATAACAGTGCCTGTCACTAAAATATAATACTATCTCTTTCTCTCTCCCTCTCCCTCTCCCTCTCCCTCTCTCTCTCTCCCCCTCTCTCCCCCTCCCTCTCTCTCTCTCTCTCTCCCTCCCTCTCTCTCTCTCTCT
>NC_044508.1:20274297-20291797 GCF_902362185.1 Chanos chanos | reverse complement strand
ACTCCACAATTACATGGGCAATTCAAGTGGCTTCTGTGTCTGACTATTAATTGTGTGTGTTTGTATGTGCGCGTTTGTGCGTCTGTGCCTGTGTGTCTGTGGGTGTGCGTCTGTGCCTGTGTGTCTGTGTGTGTCTGCGGGTGTGCGTCTGTGTGCGTCTGTGTGTGTGTGTGTGTGTGTGTGTGTGTGTCTGTGTGTGTGTGTGTTGATCCCCAGCCTGCGGAAGCGTCTGTCCGTCTCGGAGTCCTCACACACGGAGAGTGACTCCAGTCCTCCTTTGACTGTGCGTCGCCGGTGCTGCTCCGCCATCATCGAAATGCCACGCTTTGCCATCTCCACAGAGGAGGAGGGGGGCAGGAAGACCCCCATCAGGGGCCCACGCAGTGAGGAACTGCCCCAGGCCATCCCAGAACTCCCAGTAGAGAGAGAACTCAAACTGGACGAGTCACCAACCACACCAGGGTCAACGTCCAGTCAGCTCAGCCGAACCACACTGACACGTCAGTGCTCTACTCTCTTTCTCCATCCTCATCCTCATCCTCACTGTCTGACTCACAACTAATGGATTGTGTATCTTGCTAATTCTTTGTGTTTGTATTTGCATTTGTATTTGTGTCTGTGTGTGTATGTATGTGTGTGTGTGTGTGTGTGTGTGTATGTGCGTGTGTATGTATTGATTGTGTGTGTGTGTGTGTGTGTGTGTGTGTGTGTAGCGGGGAGCTCAGGTGATGTGTGTGAGCGTGCGTCTCCTCGCTGTAGCAGCAGCACTGACGGAGCAGACACCTCCTCTCAGAAGGCGATCAGTGACTTGGCCGCCCGCCGCGCCCGACACCGACTCCTGTCAGGAGAATCTGACAAACAGACGTCCCGTCCCCTCAACAAAGTCATCAAATCAGCCTCTGCCACCACCCTGTCACTCATGATCCCCGCAGGTCAGTGTCTGTCTGTGTATGTTTATTATTACTCTTATTAAATATGATTGTGTGTTTTTCCTTTTTGGTATGGTTTGGTGAAGGGCAAGAGTCTTTGTGTGTCAGAGTTTTTGTATTGTGGCTCGCAGTGATTCCTGAAATATAAATGTTAAACCCTCATCAGTTTCTCTCCTTTCATCCCTCCTTCCCTTTCTCTCTAGATCACCACGGGGCCTCTCCTCTGGCCAGCCCCATGTCTCCTCACTCTCTCTCCTCCAACCCCTCCTCCCGTGACTCCTCCCCCAGCCGGGATCTGTCCCCGGCGGTGTGCAGCGTCAAGCCGGCCATCACCATTCACCGCGCTGGGAAAAAGTACGGTTTCACCCTGCGAGCCATACGAGTTTACATGGGAGACACAGACATCTACACTGTCCACCACATGGTGTGGGTGAGTACACACTTACACACATACAGCACAGAGACCGGCCAGGGATCGTGTGTCTTATACAGATGGACTGTAAATAATTGTTGCAGTATTAAGTAGATATTAACATAAAGAATGAGCTCTTTCTCCTTTTCTGAGTTTAAATGATTCAAAAAGAGTGTTTTTAACTTAATAGGTGGCATATCAATGTATTCTAGTTCCTTAAAGTCAGTACTCAACACATGAAGTTGTTTGTTACCATGGATACACATGAGCGATGTGTTCGACCATCTCTTTCTCTTACACACAGCATGTGGAGGAGGGAGGTCCCGCCCATGAGGCGGGGCTTAGAGAAGGAGATCTGATCACTCACGTTAACGGAGAGCCTGTCCACGGCCTCGTACACACTGAGGTCGTCGAGCTTATTCTCAAGGTACACACACACACACACACACATACAGACACACTTTAACACCAAAATATCTCTCACAGACACACACACACTCTCTCTCTCTCACACACACACACACACACACACAGACACACTTTAACACCAAAATATCTCTCACAGACACACACACACACTCTCTCTCTCTCTCACACACACACACACACACACACACACACACATACAGACACACTTTAACACCAATATCTCTCACAGACACACACACACACACTCTCTCTCTCACACACACACACACACACACACACACAGACACACTTTAACACCAAAATATCTCTCACAGACACACACACACATACACTCTCTCTCTCACACACACACACATACAGACACACTTTAACACCAAAATATCTCTCTCTCTCACTCTCACAGACACTCACACACTCTCTCTCACACACTCTCTCACATACACACACGCACACACCCAAACACACTCTCTCATGTACAAACACACATTAACACCCAAATATCTCTCTCTCTCACTCTCACAGACACACACGCACTCTCACACACACTCTCTCACACACACACACACACACACACACACACGCCCACACGCCCACACACACACACACACATACAAACACACATTAACACCCAAATATCTCACTCACGTACACACACACATATATACATGCTCGCGCACACACACACACACACACACATACAAACACACATTAACACCCAAATATCTCACTCTCACATACACACACACACGCATACATGCTCACACACACACACACACACATGCACACACACACACATGCACACACACACATATATACGCACACTTACACATGCACATGCATGCGCACACACATATTCTGCGCACCAGAATACTTGCTCATTAGCCACTGAACCAGACAGACTGTTATTCCCCCAGTGGGCATGTCCCAGGATAAATGAACTCTCTCAGACTCACAGACCCGTACAGTAGTATCAGCAGCCCTGACCCAGTCTGATCCAGTCTAATGTGTGATGTGTTTATCCTCACAGAGTGGTAGTAAGGTGTCCATCTCTGCCACGCCGTTTGAAAACACATCCATCAAAGTGGGCCCTGCTCGCAAGACCAGCTCCAAATCAAAAATGGCTCGTCGCAACAAGAGGACCAAGACCAAAGAGGGCCAAGACAGGTGACATCTTTGACTGTTTTCAGCATACGTTTACTTTTCACACAGGAATACATAAGCATGTCATACATGACATGGCTGTAGTACAGACTGTGTCTTGGTGCGAACTGTTTCTTAATGACTATAACTCTGTGTGTCTGTCTGTCTGCCTGTCTGTCTGTCTGAGAGCAGTAAGAAGAGGAGCTCATTGTTTCGGAAGATCACAAAGCAGGCTTCTCTCCTGCACACCAGCTTCAGCCTGTCATCTCTAAACCGATCTGTGTCGTCTGGAGAGAGTGTCCCAGGGTCACCCACGCACATGTCCCCCCGTTCACCCACACAAGGCTATCGCTCCACCCCCGACTCCACACACTCCGGTGAGACGCACACGCACACACACACACGCACACACACACACGCACACACACACACACACTCACTCACGAAGTGGGCTCTTTCCATGTCCTTATACAGTGTCTCTGTGTAACAAAATCATTTTCACAGTAATTATCTGCGCACAGCCCATCCTCAGAAAAGGACTTTTTAATTCTGACTTAGCTGAAGGCTAAGAGCTGCCCTAGATACAAATGAAGACACTCTTACTTAGTACTGTGGAGACTAGACTGTTCTCTGTGACTTATGTACAACAACTAATGTTCAACTTGCCAAAAACATAAGAGTTGTGGAAGAGTCTGAGGGGATTGTTTGTTTGTTTGTTTGTTTGTTTGTTCCAGTTGGAGGGAATTCCTCCCAGAGCAGTTCTCCCAGTTCAAGCGTGCCAAACTCCCCCGCCAGTTCGGGTCAGATCCGGCCCAGTTCCCTGCATGGCCTGGCCCCAAAGCTCCAGCGCCAGTACCGCTCTCCTCGACGCAAGTCTGCCGGCAACATCCCTCTGTCTCCGCTGGCCCGTACACCCTCCCCTACTCCTCAAAGCACCTCCCCCCAGCGCTCCCCCTCTCCTCTGGCCAGTCATGCGCTGGGAAGCTCCTCCGTTGGACAGTCCTTCCCCGTCAAACTCCATTCCTCCCCTCCCCTCGTCCGTCAGATCGCCCGGCCAAAAAGCGCCGACCCGCCGCGTTCCCCACTTCTCAAGCGTGTCCAGTCGGCTGAAAAACTCGCCGCCTCTCTCTCATCCTCCTCCTCTTCCCCGTCTCCTTCCTCTGCCTCGGATAAGAAGCTTCCGGTCAGCACCAGCCGTAAGCACAGCCTGGACATCTCTCACTCTGAGTTTAAGAAGGAGATGCTCCAGAGAGACCCCAGTCTCCAGAGTCTGCAGGAGTCCGCCAGCGAGACCCTGTCGGGGGGCCGGGGGTCTCCTGCCGAAAAGGGTTGCCTTCAGAAACACTCAACTCGTAAGCTCGGACGACAGGAAGGTCCAGATTCAGGGCCCGGTTCTCTGGGACTGGGGCCAGGGAAGAGCAAACTGAAAGACAAGTTGTCAGCCATCCGTCAGGATCGCGCAGAACGTCGAGAGTCGCTGCAGAAGCAGGATGCCATTCATGAAGTGGATTCTTCAGAGGACGATACTGACGAGGGGTCAGAGGACAGCCAAGATGGGCGGAGGGCGACCTTTGCCCCTGCCAGCGGCGTATTGCGCCCCACCACAGTGATGGGAGCCCCACACATGATCAGACTGGGGTCACCAGCACTGACACCTCTGTCCCAGTCTCCCTCCACACTAACACAGACAGGATCATCTCAGCTCTGCCAAACAGTGCCGACCCACACCCAAACTCTACCACAGACCCAAACTCTACCACAGAGCCAAACTCAGAGCCAGACTGATGTCAAGCCTGGCTCCACTCAGACCCCAGCCACTACTCTCACCGATGCATCCACAGACGCTAGCCTAACTTCGGCGGAAGAAGACGCCGGAAAGAGAGAAGGGAAAGCCCAGGACATTCCTCCTTTTGACAAACCTTCTCCTCCTCAGCCAAGCCCTCTCTCAATCACCTTCTCCACCCCTGGCAGCGCCTTCACCTCTGTCAGTAAAGACCCTTTCCTTAAACCTGCAGTGCCCCCACAGGACAGGAGGACCCCAAAGCCCGCTGAACACAGGGGAAAAACCGGAGGCAAGCAGGACCAGGGGACAGCATCTGCTGCCCAAGAGGCCGCCATGACTTCCACCCCATCAGGTGGCATCACCAAGGAGATGAAGGAAGCGGACAACCGACGGCAAGCCGCCGCCGCCGCCGCTAACGCTGCCGCTAACGCTGCCGCTAACGCCAGTTCTCAAGCATCAGCCGGCACATCATCTGAGAGTGGAGTGGACAAAATGGTGTCCCAGATGACCACAGTGGCTAAGAGTGTTTTGGGCCCTGTCAAACTGAATGTCCCAGGATCTAAACAGGGTGCAGACAGGCCTAAAGACCAGCGACCCTGTTCTGATACAGCTACACCACAGAGTAAAGAGCCCAGACTGGACTCCCAGGATGTGATGACGCCGTCCCCCACACCATCCTCTCAGCCTGCTCCTCAACAGTCCAGCTCACCTCCACGAGTAACCTCCTCCAAACCTGAGCCATCCACCTCCTCTCAAAGATCCCAGGATCCTCCAGGAGCCACTAAGAAACCCTCTTCCCCAAAAGACTGCTCCAAGGCAGGGGAAGAGCCCCAGGAAAGACTGGGCACTGCGCAGATCAGCAGCTCACCCAGACAGAGGCCCGAGACACAGGGCCAAACCCACACCAGACCTAGTTCCACCACGTTACAGGACAAAGCCAACAAGAAGGCATAGCCGCATCACCACAAACCAAACAGGTCGCTGCGGTCAGATTTGCATTCACTTGTGCATGTTTGAATCTAAGAAAAACAACAAAAAACAATAGATACTCTTTCAGTACACTAACCTTTAAGGAGGTTAGTTTACCTTTAACCTTTAAGGACCATGAGGAGGAAAAGAACAAAAACCATAGGCTGTGAGGAAACCCAAAGACTCTGTGCCGTGTGACTCAGACCTAAATGACACTCGGGCTGTTTCACGTTTTCTTTCATATTCTTATCTCTTAACTCCTCCCTTTATCTCTTAACTCCTCCCTTTTATTTCCAAATTTGTGTCCTTGTGAAGCTGGTGTCCACTACCCACACAGGAGAGTACCTACGGGGCTAGAAATAAACACTTTGAGTTCATCAGTCCTGACTCACGCATACTGTCCCTCTCGCACGCACGCACACACACACACGCGCGTGCACACACACTCATCCACATCGTCTTTTAGCATAAAGATAGCGTCCATGCCTTCTTCTAGGAAATAGTTCTGGCTGTGCCTTAATTGATTCTACATATTCACATGCATGTCTCTCTCTACCTGTCATCACCAAGGTGGGGCAAGATGTATCTCAGCAATAACTGTAGCGTATGCTTAGCAATTTGTATAAATCTGTCACAAAACTACATTTCCCATAATCCCAGTCTCCTAATAGTTCCTGAATACCATAGGTGTCAGTCACTTGCTAACAGGACAGTACCAGACTTGTGGTTTCCAAAGAAAGCTTGTCATGTGTGAGTTGCACATAAGGACTGATTTCAGTTGTTGATCAGCGGTTTTATGTGGCATTCTGTGAAATTTAAACTTCATATGTGACATAGCTGTAGCGTGGTTCACTGAAAAAACAAAAGACTTTTCATCAAATTCTTTCCAAACATGTCTGTTAAAGTTGCCGCTTTTTTCAAATCTTGAATTTATGTTTAATTGCTTTCAAAAACAACTGAATGTCCTGTTTTGTGTTTTACTGTCATAAACAAAAGAATGTTGTGTTTTTATCACCAGTTCACTGCTATGCTCTCATCTGGAAATATCTCTCGATTTGTTAATATTTGTGCCTCTTTTGTCCAGTCATCAGGAACATAGCAGCACAGTCGTGCTCAGAGCTGGACTGGTCCCCCAGCCCAGACATATCTGTAGCAAGCTTTTAGATATCCAGACTTGACTAGAGTTCAGTTTAGATTTCTAGCCCCTCTTATCGTCTGCTTTTAGGTAAAGCCATGAGCATTCTCCACAACTTTTAATATCTGGACCAATGTGCTGTGTTTTTCTCTCTATATGTGTTTTCTTTTGATCTTGTTCTTTGCCCGTGTGTGTGTAAATGAAGACAAACGTGTCTGTTTATTGTTGGTTTATACGCTGAGGTATTGGGAGTGTGCGTGCGTGCGTGCGTGCGTGTGTGTGTGTGTGTGTGCGCGTGTGTTTTGTGTGTGTGTGCATGCGTGCACATTAGACTAGATGATGGGGAGTGGCCACATTAGTCCTGTGAGAGGCCCCTCAGGGTCTCCCGACAGGCTGTTGGATGCATTTGCACAAACCTTTTTATTTCTGTGTGTGTGTGTCATGTGTAAATTAAACTCAATAAAACGAAATCCAGTTGGATCACAGGCTCTGTCGAGATACCGGAGGGTTCGATCATCTCACTTTGTTGGTTTTTTCTATGGCAGATCTGTATACGGAAAGATCTGGACCACGCCAAAGTAAGACAACGATGGCGGAAAACAGGAAGTAACAGGAAACAGTGAAAAAAGACATTTCTGGAATATGGTTTTTCAACACTAGGAATTAGGAGGGGTTGTGATTAATGGCTTCACTCTGTGTTCCCTCCATGCGTATCCTTGGTGACCTGCGTGCAGTGCTTTTATAGATAATCACAAAGCTGCATTTGGTGTCTGCAGACAAAGCCAGACAATTTAATATGTCACCCCATAGTCCCTGTGTAGTCCAGTAGCCAGTATAGTTCTCTCATTAAACTGGTTCTAATCCCCCACGGCCCAGTACACCCATTAGGTTTCTCTGTCACATTCGCTGTCTCATACCTGAAGGGTTTTCATGGCCTTATGGTAAATGAACCCTGAATACAGTGGCGTTCGTTTTTCTCTCTGACTCCTGATGTCCTGAGAGCTGATCTGCCTAAGAGCTGGTTTCTGTCTGTCTGAACAAGACCTACATACACGACCGCCGACAGTCACGTTCACGAGAGAGTTTCAAACGAGAGTTATATGTGTTTTATCTCCCTTCTTCACATCGTTCCCTCGCATGCTTTGAGCAGTGGAAAGTATTTGGTTATGTTTGAGCCTGCAGATAAGTTCCTGAAGGAATCGAGACTGTCTGACCCAGCCCTTTGATGTGACGTGAGCAGGATTAGCATTGTGGCTAACAGAACCACAGGGAGCTTGTGCTGTGAATAAAGGCTCTTTCATGTAGCAGTTTGCACTCTTAGCACATGGAGACCTTTTATCGGTATGTCCACCATCTCCTGTTGTGATCCAGAAAAACCCCACAGCTCAGAACCGTCAGATCCAGCACTCAGTAGACCAAAGCCTTGGAAAGATGGGGTCCAAACGCGAGTACCTCTCTCTCCCCATGATATGCCCCTGGTCTGAAACAGAAAGCCTCTGTGTTGCCACATTAAGACAACGCCTGTAGTTTTCCAATGCTACCTGCTGCTCTCACTTCAGAACTGTAGAGGAGTTTCCAGAGTGAACCTGGTCAAGCTGTGTACAGGGATAGGACTGGAGTCTTGTGTGACCTGTGACCTGTGACTGTGGAGTGGGGTCTCGCCTGCTTTTACACTCACACTCACACACACACACACTCACTCACACAGAGAGCCGGTGGAGAGACCGTATGAGTGAAGTTGGGAGCTAGTAATTCTTCAGTTTGTCATCTCCCCCCATTGTTTCCCTCCACCTATTACCTCTGACATAGCTTCTCCAGCCCCTTACTCCAATAAAGAAATACCACTGAACACACACACACGTACAGCCGTTCGGTCAACCAGTCACTCCA
This sequence comes from Chanos chanos, assembly GCF_902362185.1. Taxonomy (NCBI): domain Eukaryota; kingdom Metazoa; phylum Chordata; class Actinopteri; order Gonorynchiformes; family Chanidae; genus Chanos; species Chanos chanos. The sequence continues at coordinate 20,283,110 of NC_044508.1, read as the reverse complement.
TTCAGACACCCGTGTGCATTGAGCTCACCCCCCAGGCTGTGGGGGGGTGTGTATTTTCTCAGCAGTTTAAGTGTGTAATGCTTAGCGGTGTTTGGGTTGTGTGTGTTGGTTTTACTGCCATAAAAAGGGGACAGTAACTGGGACCATACAGACCAGACAGAGAAATGACACTGGGAGTGGAGGTGTCAGAGAAATGACACAGAAAGTGGAGGTGTCCGCTGGCTGTGCTGTTTCAGTTTGGGAGAAGTTGTAGCTGATGTCTGATGTTATCTGTGAGTGTGTAACTTTGTCTGTCCTGTGACATGAATATAGGGGCCAGTGAAGTTAAACAGTGTCAAATCAACAAAGATGGTCTGCAAAAAAAAAAAAAGAAATAGAAAAACAAAACTACTAGATTAATTCAGTGCAATATCTTTTCATTTTCTATTGTGGTAAACGCATGTTTGTTGTTAATCCTTCCTTATAAATAAAGTTTTTTTTATGTAAAGTTTCTGTGTTCTGGATCTTGATTGCTTGTTTAGGATTACATTATGGTGACATGAATCGTCAGTAGTATGAATTTACCAAAATTTCCCCCCAAATATCATACCTGTTCATGCAAATGCCAACCAAAATAGTCATTTTAAAAATGAAACTGATACCTGCCCTTTCTCTAGGCTGATTTGTAAACTCTTCTGTGTGTATGAATGTGTGTGTGTTTACTGAGCAAGTCCAAACAGTGTTCTTCTGGAGCGAGACATCTGGTGATTTTAATCAGTGTAATGTGCTGTGAAGTGACGGTGAATGAGCCTGATCCTGCATTCTCTCTGTCTTTCACAACTCCTGTTCAGTCTACTCCTGTTCAGTCTACTCCTGTTCAGTCTACTCCTATTCAATCTACTCCTGTTCAGTCTACTCCTGTTCAGTCTACTCCTATTTAGTCTACTCCTATTCAATCTACTCCTGTTCAGTCTACTCCTGTTCAGTCTACTCCTGTTCAGTCTACTCCTATATAGTCTACTCCTATTTAGTCTACTCCTATTCAATCTACTCCTGTTCAGTCTACTCCTGTTCAGTCTACTCCTGTTCAGCCTACTCCTGTTCAGTCTACTCCTATTCAATCTACTCCTGTTCAGTCTACTCCTATTCAATCTACTCCTGTTCAGTGTACTCCTGTTCAGTGTACTCCTGTTCAGTCTACTCCTGTTCAGTCTACTCCTGTTCAGTCTACTCCTGTTCAGTGTACTCCTATTCAATCTGCTCCTGTTCAGTCTACTCCTGTTCAGTCTACTCCTGTTCAGTCTACTCCTATTCAATCTACTCCTGTTCAGTCTACTCCTGTTCAGTCTACTCCTATTCAATCTACTCCTGTTCAGTCTACTCCTATTCAATCTACTCCTATTCAATCTACTCCTGTTCAGTCTACTCCTGTTCAGTCTACTCCTATTTAGTCCACTCCTATTCGGTCTACTCCTATTCAATCTACTCCTGTTCAGTCTACTCCTATTCCTCTGAGATTCTAACAGCCAGATTCTCGCTCGCTCTCTCTCTCTCTCCCTCTCTCTCTCCCCCTCTCTCTCTCTCTCTCTGTCTCTCTCTCTCTCCCTCTCTCTCTCCCTCTCTCTCTCTCTCTCTCTCTCTCAGTCTCTCTCCCTCTCTCTCTCCCTCTCCCTCTCTCTCTCTCTCAGTCTCTCTCTCTCTCTCTGACAGGTGAACGGTGGGAGTGATGGATTGCTGGCTGTAGCCGTCTCTGACACTCTCTCTACATGGCTTGGCAGATTCATTTCTTTCCTCCATCCTTCCATGAGACCACCTGGCCCAAACACACGGCCGGGCCCACCGTACCTGACAGACAACCCAGTGGGTCTATCAGGCCCAAAGGGTTTGAGGGAAAGAGTGAGAGGGAGAGGAATGAGAAAACAAGAGCGGTCAATAAGTTCTCCTTCATCACTGAATCCTGTTTTTTTTCCTTTCTTTCTCTCCTTTCTTTTGCTAGTGAGAGTTTTCCCACAGCAGAAGCAGCAGGCAGGGATGGTGTCTCCACTCTTCACTCTGTGCACTGAGCTTTACTGGGTTAAGGGTTATTCTCGCATAATAAGGATAATAATCAAACTAAAGACACAGCATATAGAACAGCTGTACTAAGGATAAAACTGACAGGATTAGGAATAGCCCTTAGCCATAACGTTAGCCCCACATCAGCCGCTCCAGTCTAAGCCAGAGCAGACAGGCAGAATGGACTGACCCACACTGATCCCTATGGTACCAGGTGCAAGGTATTTAATGAGCCTTATGATATGCACTACACACACACACACACTCATACACACACCCACATAGCGCTGTGTTTGAGGATGTGTGTAAGAGATGAATAGAGAATGAAAAGTGAGAGTGGGGAGTGAGGTGACAGATTTACACCACACACACACACACACAGAGAAAACAACACCTGTTATATGATACATGAACTGTGTCTACTGATGTCAGTCCTCGGGGATCTCTAGACTTCTCTGTTAAAATAGCATCTTTTGGTCTACAATGTTTTATGTTTGCTTCTCTGTCTCTCTCTGTCTCTCTCCCTCTCTCCTGTTCTTATAGTCTCTTCTCTGCTCTTTTTCTGCCTGTGTATGGGTGTGTGTGTGTGTGTGTGTGTGTGTGTGTGTGTGTTGGAGGCAGTTTGGAGTGTAAAGGGTTAATGATGACAGATAGAGGCTCGGTGTGGCCGCTGTGAGCCTGTATGGATGGGTAGGTAGGAGAGTGGACTCCCAGCCACCGGGGGGCTCCATCTCTGTCACCCTGATTGATTGGGACGTCAGCCAAGATAAAATATCCTGTTCCCCCCAACACAGGAACCCAGAACCCCAGGGAGGAGTGACGGAGTAGTTCCTTACACACACACACACACACCTGCACACACATATGATCACATACAGGATAGTGACTCCCCTCACATACTAATAACTATCCAGATGTCCACCCCCCCCCCCTCATTCCACATGCTGAGAGTTCTTCTAACATATACACTCCACACTCTTATTCCCTCTCTCTCTTTCTTTTCTTTCTTTCTCTTTTGTCTCCTCTCTGCTTCTGATCTCTCTCTCTCTCCTTTTCTCTCTCAGCCCGTTACTCACATCCCTCTGTCTCACTCTTCCGTGTCCAGTGTAAGCTCTGTCTCACTCTTCCGTGTCCAGAGTAAGCTCTGTCTCACTCTTCCGTGTCCAGTGTAAGCTCTGTCTCACTCTTCCGTGTCCAGTGTAAGCTCTGTCTCACTCTTCCGTGTCCAGAGTAAGCTCTGTCTCACTCTGGCCTGTCAGACAGCTCAGTCAACTCTTGTGTGTTTGTGTGTGGGAAGCCAGGGGCCCAAAAATGAGCTCCTCAGTACCACATACACACACTCTCTCACACACACACACACACACACACACACACATACATACACACACTCCTTCCTTCTACAGTGTTATTCCTACGGGCCGTACTGCTCCACATAACTGTGGAGAGAAAGAAAAAAAAAATTGTGATGCAGAACACTCGTGTTGTTCAGTTTGTGTGTGTGTGTGTGAGAGACAGAGAGAGAGAAAGAGAGAATGTATGTGTGTGAGAGAGAGTGAGAGAGAGAGATAATGTGTGTGTGTCTGTGTGTGTGAGAGAGAAAGAGAGAGAGAGAATGTGTGTGTGTGTGTGTGTGTGTGTGTGTTTGAGAGAGAGAGAGAGAGAGAAAGTCCATGTCTTTGGGCTCTGTAGGTTTATCAATAATTCAATGAAGTGTCTGTGTAGCTGACAATCCTGCTGTACCTCCACATAAAGAAGGTTTAACAGCCAACAAGTCTCTCTCTCTCTCTCTCTCTCTCCCCCCCCCCTCTCTCTTTCCCCCTCCCTCCCTCTCTCTCTCTCTCTCCCTCCCTCTCACGCTCTCTCTCTCTCTCCCTTCTTTTTCTTTTCCTTCCTGTAACTTGTCTCTCTTTTTTTTCCTTTATCTTTTTATCTTTATTCTCTGTACATCATCATCATCATCATCATCATTCGCCTTCATGCAGAAAATTCTCTTGCTATGCCGGACTTGCTGCTGTGTTTGAAAAGCGTCATACCTCTGGAATAATGTGTTTTTCTGACAGAAAACAGCGCAGCAGTGTTAACGTGACTGACTTGTGTCTAAAGTGAAGATAATGCAGTGACTGTGATCTCTATATATGAGTGAGGGTTCAGTCTGACTCTTCACTGAATAGTCCTTACAGCGTTGTATCATAGCCACACTGTCTTTAGCCCACGCTTTCATCACTATCCAACACTCAGAATCAAGAGAGGGAAGAACAATCGACTTCACACCTCTTCACATGTAGTACCACATTGGGCCATCGGAGGGCGCTGTATGATTACAGTAGGCATCATAAAGACCTCACTGACTGAGAACTAACAATGAGAACTAACTCAAATTATTTTTCTATTGTTCTCTTTTCATTTCAGTGGTTACATGTAAAGAATAAAACAGCACTAGTCTTATTACAGTCAGTAGGGGAATATAAATGTATTTGTAGACAATCTAACAGAAATTAGTGTGTTGGGTTTTTTTTTAGATTGCCAAACTGATCTTTTTCTCGCCACTGTTAGACCAGGCATGATGGAGTTTATTTGTTGATAGTATCAGTGTTGTTAATGTTGCAGAGGTCTCAGTTTTTCTAAACACAGCGGGGTGAGAACGTGAGATTCTGTGGGAGAGATTTGTGTAACAGGGTGTGATTATAGATTGACACATATGAAATCTTTTGTTGTGTTGAGACAGAGTCAGAAACAGAGCAGCAGTAACAGCAGCATTAGTGAATGAATGAGCCAGGTTCCCACACAACACATTCATCTCTCCTCTACAGAACACAGACACACACACACACTCACACACACACATTTGTATGTCCATACAGGTCACACATATAAAAGGTGTACTCTCTCTCTGTCACATTCAGACATGTAGACACACACTTTCCTTCCATACACTGTGCAAGGAGTGGTGTCACATTACCTTGTGTTTAAATTGTGAATTCTCCACACTGCAACCATGTGGTTGAAAATGGAACTGCATGCTAAAAGAATACCTTGTCTGCTTGTCACCATCAATCAGTGACTCTCTGACTGAGGAAAAGACCCTCTACTAATTCTCAGCAACTCCATCACATGGACCAGTGTGGATCATACACACACTCACACAAAAAATATATTAACAAGGTTTATATTGCTTAGTACTGGCATATTACTCATAGACCAACCATTGTCATGTGGATTTGATCACATAGCTATTGAAAATGCATACAGTCATTTTTAACATTAATAAGATGAGAGAGTGAGAAAAGTGAGTGAGGTCTTCAAAATGCTCATGTGGTTGTCAAGGTGAATACAGATTATTACCAAGAGAACTCTCAGATCATGTGCCTGTTTCAAAGAGAAAAATTGTGGAAGGCCATTTTGTGTCAAGAAGGTAAAAAAAAATCCAACCCAAGAAAGAGAAAGTTCCGTTAGGTGCCAACCAGGGTAGCCGCTGCAGTCGCCAAGGCAAACGGTTGCCGTGGCAAAGTTAGAGTCCACAGCTTGGTCATGTGACTTATTATGTAATGCGGCGTTAAGAGATGAGAGGGATGTAGGTCTACAGGACAGACAGCAGAAAGGTCTGAGAGTGGAGCAGTGGCTGAAACAAGGCTCTTACTGAATTCACTTATAGGATTAGTCAGTGCAGCCCTCAAGACAAACACATGAAAGAACTGATGGGAAAGAGGACAAAGCAAGAGAAAGAGAAATAAAGAAGACAAAAGACAAACTGTTGCTCTGGTTATCAGAGCATAGAGGGTTGCTTTGACTCAGTGGAATTCAGCTGAATCAACAAATAGGAAAATGAAAATGGAGGGGGAAAAAAAGAGAAAATATCAATATTTTTCCAAAGACCATTATGATTCAATATAGAGTCCACATATATGCGCAGAGACAAAGACGTCCACTTACAGTAAAGAGGAAAAAAAATCGTTTCTCTGGTTTCAAATGGCACAAGGAGAATATTGAATAATTTGAGTGTAATGAATAGACCAGAGAATTTGTTTTCATTTCTCGCTTTCCTCGTCAGAAGTCTGAGGTCGGATGTCAGTAGATGTGAAGTTTTGCCTGTTCCTGACAGATTACACAGAATATTTCATGTGTTTCTAGTGGAGAGCTCATGAGAGTCGGGCAGCCCGCCAAAAATCGGTGTTATAAAAGAAGAGCAGAAATGAAAGCTGAGGTGGTTTTCATGGAGAATGGCAGATCTACACTTTAACACACTCCCCTGCTTCTTAAGTCGTTTTTTTTCTCTCCCATTATTGACACGCTCACTTTCTTTTCCTTCTCCCTCTCTCTCCTCCCTCTCTTTTCAGCCCAGCACTTCTTACTCCTACTGTAACTGCGTTCCCAATAACTTCTCTCCTCCCTCTCTTTTGTCATCCTCTCTCTCTTTTTCTACAGTTCATTCTTTTCCTCCTTTTTCTGTCTCGTTCATTCACGTTACTTCACTCCTCTTTTCTCCTCCTCAGTCTTGATCTCATCTCTGATTACTCCCTTTCCATTCTTTTCTCCTTTATTCTCTCTCTCTCTCTCTCTCTCTCTCTCGCTCTCTCTCTCGCTCTCTCTCTCTCTCTCTCTCTCTCTCTCTCTCCACATCACTGGCCTGTGTATTTGATTAACGTCCATTGTGGTGTGGCGTGAGTGTTCAAATTGATCCTGTCCCGTACTTTAGTGAGAGCTTACTTCTTCATCCACTTACAGTAACCCTAAACAGACGGCAGAGTGAAAAATGCCATACAGTAAGCCCATTACCACTGCGTGTTTCAGTGTCCCGGGGCTTTAGTAAGCGGAAAGATTACTCCTCTTCACCTGTTATGATGAAGATCACTCCTCTTCGCCTGTTATGATGAAGATACAGTGTCCCTGTCCTCACTGACACATGGGCGGAGAACTGAATGACTCACGGCTAGACGGCTAACGGAAACCGAACGATCGTAATTAGCGGCACCTGTGGCTGAGGCCTCTCTGTGTCATTACAAAGACTTAAAGTGAAATTAGATCAAATAAAGTAAAATTAAAATAAAGAATGGGATGCTATGAGGGAAAGTGAACACTTAAAGAATGCTGTGGAGTGTAGCTTAACCTGTCAGGCTAGGCCAAAATGGTAAGCTACACAGAGGAGCATTCTGCTAATAGAAACATGTCCGCTTGGACCTTTTCTCCTTCTGAACCTTGTGCTGGATTGACAATGCCGTTACTGTAGCTTAGGGACCATTCAGCATCCCCATTTGTCATTGTCTTCACCTGACACAAGCTGAAATAAGCCATTTAGTTCCATCCCTTAAGTGAACTATCAGTGTCTGTTTGTCAATATCTGCTTCACCAAATGGTCACTGAGATCATGTATGACTGTAAAAGTAAATCTGGCCACCTCTACCAGTTTTACCCTCAGCTAAAGACTCCATTATTACTCCACAATTCTTATACTGTCATACACTCCATTATTACTCCACAAAGCTTACACTGTCATACACTCCATTATTACTCCACAAAGCTTACACTGTCATACACTCCATTAATACTCCACAATTCTTATACTGTCATACACTCCATTAATACTCCACAAAGCTTACACTGTCATACACTCCACTATTACTCCACAAAGCTTACACTGTCATACACTCCATTAATACTCCACAATACTTACACTGTCATACACTCCATTATTACTCAACAACGCTAATACTGTCATACACTCCATTATTACTCCACAATACTTACACTGTCATACACTCCATTATTACTCAACAACGCTAATACTGTCATACACTCCACTATTACTCCACAATACTTACACTGTCATACACTCCATTATTGGTCCACAAAGCTTACACTGTCATACACTCCATTATTACTCAACAACGCTAATACTGTCATACACTCCATTATTACTCCACAATACTTACACTGTCATACACTCCACTATTACTCAAGTGTGTTTATTAGGGATGCACCAAGTCCGTGCTGACAGACAACCATACTTATTCATCATTGACCATGATTACTGACTTGGCATTTCCTCTATAAATGCTTTAAAATTGTGAATTTGCTGCTGAAATTTTTAAACAAAATTCCTGGGGGTTGAGGAGTGATGACCCCGACCCCTTTGGTTGGGTGATGCCACAGAAGGCACTGATGCCGAATCTCACTCCAAACTAAACGGAAAAGTTAGGCGCCCTGAGTACAGCCTGATAGTAAAAATGGAAGTCGCAACCAAAAAAAGTATTGTTTGGCAATATTTGAGGTCAAAAGAAGACAATTCAGTTCACCTGTGCCCACCACTGCCATGTGAGAGACTGCTCAGTACTGCCTGGGACATTCATTCCGACAGTCGCAACCAACTGTCAGCATTAAATGTGGAGCATCTTATTTTCCTAAAGGGAAACGCTCATTTCATGTGTTAGGCTAGATGGGTAATAGTATTAAGGTTAGGTTTTGAGATCTGACAGATTTCTCATGGGACAACATTTTCAGATAATGTTTCTTTCAATATTGTAGGCTACCTAATGTTTTTTGTATGAATAAAGAGAGCATGTATCCTGCAGTTAATGATGACTTTACTCTCAAGCTGAAACATTATTGTGTTTCTGAGTGTGAGCATTCAGCTGCTTTTGGTTAGTAAAGGCAAAATCCCAGCACTCTTTTTTATTATAATTAACAATGATAACTGCAATAAACATTTATCTGTGAGTATTTATACTATGGTGGTTCTTGGTGTTTACTGCATTTATGTGTGTGTAATTGAAATGAGTGGGATT
>NC_044508.1:20186797-20269297 GCF_902362185.1 Chanos chanos | reverse complement strand
ACTGCCAGACTGTTACACTACTGTAACAGACACTGCCAGACATTTACACTACTGTAACAGGCACTGCCAGACATTTACACTACTGTAACAGACACTGCCAGACTGTTACACTACTGTAACAGACACTGCCAGATATTTACACTACTGTAACAGACACCGGGTATTTGTCTATGTGGGGCTGAATACATGGCAGTGAAATGTGTGGAGAAACAGTGAATACAGACAGAAAGAGTCTCGTTATCAGCTCGTGCCCTGACTGTCATGAAACACCACTGTTAAAACAGAAGTCAAGTCTGGCATTCAGGAACAGATACTGAAAGCTGGTACACAGATGGTAAAGTCCAACAGATATTGAACAGCTCCCAAAATGGGGCTAGAAAAAAGACATGACATGACACTGACAGAAGTACTGGGGATTTAATTCAGCCCTTCAGTGACTAAACAGTTTATTTAACTCAGTGATTTTCTTATCATCCTAAGTACACATGTGAACTATCAAGCTTCTGTTTCATGCTCCAGAATCCTCCTCCAGTTTCCAGTGTCTTCCCCCACTTTCCTTTCCCATTATGGTCCAACAGTACTTGCCCCAGTATTCTACCCTGGAATCCCAGTACTCTCACTGGGTGTGTAATGAGAGTGGTCCCACTGGTTGTGAGGAAAACCAAGGTGGGGACTCATGGTGACGCTCACTGAATGAAGTGCTGCACAATTAGCCCTTAACTCCACTGGATTTATTCGGAATAATTACTCGTTTTGGTAAATTCTTTCCACACTCTCTTTATGATGAGCACCCAGTGACGGTAAAGATAAAGTGCTTGTTTGGTTCTTTCGTTTGATTTGTCTTTTGTGTTTTGAGTGATAATACTCTAGTCTTGTGTTCATAGTGTAGAATGCATGCTTTATGTTCTAAGTTTTATCTGATTTTGTAAAGGTGTGAAAAGTGTCTGGGATTTCCTCTTGTCTTTTCTGTAACTGTGTCTCACTGTACTTGGAGAGGCACAGAGCAGATGTGTTCCCATGTCTTAGGCACTTTTTCAGGGAAGAAAAGGTAAATCTATTTCTTTTGCAGTCACTCTATTGCAGCAAAACACCCTGCTGAAGACACAATGACAGAGTAAGGCCTGAAGAATGTGGATTCTTTACATTGTGTAATTATAATTACATTGTGTAATTGTAATTAGTTACAGTGATGCTGGTTATGATCCTGTAGTTGTTCATGGTGTGGATGCTTGTGGTTAAGCTGATTATGATAGTGGTTATGGTGATGTAACAAAGGTGATGTTGGTTATGGTGATGTAATTAATTTTGATGATGCTGGTTATGGTGGTGTAATAATGGTAATTCTGGTTATGGTGATGTAAAAATAGCGATGTAATTAGCTCTGGTGATGCTGATTATGGTGATGGAATAAGTTCTGGTGATGCTGGTTCTGGTGATGTACCAAAGGTGATGCTGGTTGTGGTGATGTAATTGCGGTGATGCTGGTTGTGGTGATGTAATTGTGGTGATGCTGGTTATGATGATATAATCAGCTCTGCTGATGCTGGTTATGGTGATGTAATTCTGGTGATGCTGGTTATGGTGATGTAATTGTGGTGATGCTGGTTATGGTGATGGAATTAGTTCTGGTGATGCTGGTTATGGTGATGTAACTGTGGTGATGCTGGTTGTGGTGATGTAATTGTGGTGATGCTGGTTATGGTGATGGAATTAGTTCTGGTGATGCTGGTTATGGTGATGTAATTGTGGTGATGCTGGTTATGGTGATGGAATAAGTTCTGGTGATGCTGGTTATGGTGATGTAATTGTGGTGATGCTGGTTGTGGTGATGTAATTGTGGTGATGCTGGTTATGGTGATGGAATAAGTTCTGGTGATGCTGGTTATGGTCATGTAACAAAGGTTATCCTGGTTGTGGTGATGCTGGTTATGGTGATGGAATTAGTTCTGGTGATGCTGGTTATGGTGATGTAATTGTGGTGATGCTGGTTATGCTGAAGTAATTAGTTCTGGTGATCCTGGTTGTGGTGATGTAATTGTGGTGATGCTGATTATGGTGTTGTAAGTGTGGTAATGCTGGCTTGTGAGGGAGGTAGTGTGGTGCGGTGTTATGATGTTACGACAGCTGTCTGCTGTAGCATTTCTAAAACATTTTTCTGTTGCAGTGTATGTATGAGGTGTCACCCTGCTGTCAGTTCTATCAGTCTGTGTAATAATATCTTCTCTGTGGCTCTGAGGACATTCAGTCTGATGACCTGAGGTACCTGTGTCAGTGTCCTCTCTGCTGAGGGACAAAACCACCTTCCTGCACGAGCCAAACAAGCCCTAAATCATTTACATCAATTTGTCAACCTCCCAAAGAACCAATCAAAAAAAGGAACACGCTGTCATCTTTCAGCGCTGCTGCATAAACCCTCTCTCTGCAAGCCTGAACCATCATACTGTAATCCCATCCGCTGTAGGCTTCAGGTCTCTGCCACACTGGGCTTAAAACCTGAGCAATAAGTCTCTCAACTGGTCCTGTGTGTTAACATTAAGTGAACTGACAGCCTGAGAGGCTAATCTGCCTGGAGCCAAAGCTACAGTAGCTTAATGAGGCAGGTTACACAGCTCAGCGCTGGGCTCGCCGTGCATATGAACTACACATCACCCCCTGGGGCAAAGGTCACACTCACAGAGTCTGTTGTCACTAGGCTTAGTGGACATGCCAGAGAGACTTCTGCAGGAGCAAGTGAGGACGAATAAGAATGAACCTGTTTACTCCTCATTCTCTCTCTATGACTCTGCCCCCCCCCTTCTTGATTTATGAAATTATACATTTCTTGAGAGGAAGTAGAGAAAATATATTATGGAAAGACATTATCATTGTCTCTTATTTTATCATGTCTTTTTCTCTCTCTTCCTCACTCACGCACGGACCAGACCTGAAAGTGACGTGCCTCAGGTGTGAAGGTTTCTGTTTGTGTAAGGTGACTTAACAGGAAGTCCCAGATCGGTGAGGTTTTAGCAACAAGCTAACACATTTGCAGCAGGTCAGTGGAGGACAGGTGAGCGTGAAAGGCAACCAGTGGCAAGGTGCCAGGAAAAGACCAGCTGAAGGATCAGCAAAGTGGATCAAAGTTTCTTCCCAAAGGTTTTACCCCCTTTTTTTGGTGGATATGAGGAGTCAGATGAGGGCATGTGTTCCCCTCAGGTTAAACCCTCTTTCAGAGGTGAAAGAGTGTGCTGAGGTCACCGGTGGAATATTTTTCTGGTGGAGGGCCCTGTTTGATCTGGTGAAGTCTTTTACTTTTCCAGTCTTTATCTCTTTATTGATAAGCTACATTCCCACATGTACAGCACACTGAGAAGTCAGTTCAAATCTCAGTACCAAATCATAACATTAGTTCACTGGCCAACACGTACTGAAAGACTTATTGAATGATTTATCACACTACAATATAATTCATCATGATATGATATAAATGCAAAATGACAAAACGGAGAAATCAGTGAAAGGGAGAAAAAGAAGGGTTTTGAAAATGTTTGACCTGTTGAAGGTGACGGGCCTTAGGGAGGTCCACGGCTGCACTGAGAGAATGAGCGTGACATTGAGCAGTGAGGAAAGTAAGTCTGGCGTGGACAAGCTTCCCTCCACAGGAGAATCACATGCGCTGGTTTCTTCTGCCCTGTGTCACTCAAAGCATTTCTTTATCATGGCACCCACACATGCACGGTTTCTGTGTGTGTGAGCTCAGGGAGAAAATCCGCAGAAACACACTCAGGAGTCATAGGAGGTGCTTTCTGTGACTGTCGGCAGTCGAGCGCACAGAGACAGAGAGGCAGATTGAGTCGTCTTAACACGGTGCCTGTGAGAGACAACGGATGAACACGTAAATGAACAAGATGTCCGCTGAGACAAAGGAGATGCCAGGCTGTGCAGACACTCTGCAAGGTTCTGTTTTATTTGAGTGAATGTATCTGAGTGTTTCTGCCAGACATATTTCATTATGAACTTGCTAATCAATAAATTACATTGATTGGGTTTCAGTTATATGCGCAGTGTTTCTTTCATCCTAAGATGAAATGTAATCGGAAGGAGAGACTGTGTAGTGTAATGGAATGAACACACTTGTTTTGCAGTTCAGTCAGTGAGAGAATAAATATCACTTATTCATGGGTATTATTGACGTCCCTGCTGTGGTCTACGGCTGAACATGCCTGCACTCTGCAGGGAGGTTTACTCTGACCTCTTGCTCATTCATTTCTGTGGCTGCTACTCAGAAAAGGTGTTTTACGGGACTAAGGCGAGGGAGAGAGCATTCCTCTGTCTGTTTGGATCTCTCAGGAAACACTGAGTGACACTCACCCCGCTCAGTCCAATAGTGGCACTCATGAAAACTATGCCTGTCTGTCCCTTTGCTAAACTCAACATCTCACTCATTCAGCTGCAAACATCACCTCGCTCCTCATCTCTGAAATGTTTCATCGGCCCAGATATCGTGTGCTTTTCTCCAGCCTCCATACTGTGCATCTCTAGGGCACCGGGCTCGGGGCTGCCACAGGGCCTGGATGTACTCCACAGTCTTTGTTCAAATTGTGCTCTGCAAAGACAATACATGTTAAATACTGATTCGTCAGGAATCGTGACACACGCGTGTGTGGTTTTACACACAGTTTACTGAACCCACTCTGTAACTGCTCCGGTGCCAATGACACGACCCAGTCACAGAGGAGCAGCCCTTCCACTGAAATCCACTGGAATTAACTTTAGCTTAAACCACTGCTCACAGTGAAACTCCTGTGCCCCCCCCCCTCCCCCCCCATACACACAGACAGCCCTGCTCTGAGACCTTCTTCCCTGTGTGTCCAGCAGTATCTTTGCATTAACTTCTTTAGGATTGATTTCATTGTCCAGCCCAAGCTCTGATTGATTGATTCGCTGACCGAGCTCCATCTTTAATGTGTTATCTAAAGGCCTCTTCTCTCAGTAGCTCCTTCATATTTAATGAACAGAAGCAGTGGCGTAGAGGGCAGTCCATCACACAGGTCAGTCTAACAAGACTCTCACACATGAAACCAGAAGGACAAAGGTTGTTAGATATTTACTGACAGTGGGGTCATGGAAAAGTGAGAGAGAGTCATTTTTTATTCAAAACTCATGGAATAGCATGGAAATACATCGGTATCATGTAATATTTACTTAAAATTCAATACAAAACTATAGAGAAGCTTTTCAGAGGCCCGTGGATGAAACCTTTTTCGCACTCAGATGTCTGCCCAGCTCCTGTACTCTCTGAGAAATGGAGTGATGTTCAGTTAGGTCAAACTTCACAGATTAACACAAGCTGTAATATGTCAGTCATTACCACTGCATGTAAAATCAATTAACCCAATCTAATTGGTGTAGAGTTAAAATGAGTTGAGTTAGGTATGTGATCAGTTAGATACGTGTTCAGGTTTGGCAAGTCCAACTCGGCGCTCATCTCAGCCTGAGGTGAGACTTGAAACTGTAAGCTTGACCAGATGAAAGGTCTTTCACTCTCTCTTTCCTCATTAAGTCGGTGGCAGAGCTCAGACATCAGCCAGGCGGTTTTCTAGAGCAGTTCACCTATCTCTCATATGCAGTCTTCATATTTCACTGGCTCTGTTCTCCTCCCTTCTCTCATATCAGGTTTTCATGCCGAAAATGATTAGAAATGCTCACAGCCCCGCTGAATCCGCATGACTGGAGAGGCTCCAGTGACCGCAGTTTGACTCCCCGGTTGTCGGTCTGTGCGTAACACTGATTTAAAAATAGAGAGGAGGGGGAAAAGTTGAAGGATAGAAAAAAAGAGAGAGAGAGAGATTTTCTGATTGCCTGGTGGAATTGCTAACGAGCCAGTGACAAACTTCTTTTGGTCTCTTAGGGGGTAATTAAAATTATGGATTTAGTTAGAGCTTGTTGCCATGACGAAAGAGGAATGTGTCAGTGTCGACGTCTTGCGCTGAGAGGACAAAGACTTGAGTAAAGCTTTGATACGAGGAGGGGTTCGGGGAGGAAGATGACCCAGTAAGTGGCACACAAAAGGTGGGCGCGCAAACTCACACACACACACACACACACGCACGCACACACACTAGGTTTCTACCTGACTAACGAAGGAAGCATCGGCAGACTGCTTTGATCTATGCCTACAGTGTCACATACACACACACACACACACACACACAAAAAAGGAGATATCTTGTGGCTACGGAGAATAGTGGAGGACCTGATGCTTTTTAAACATGCATGGATTCCCTGCTATGCTGTCTGTCTCTGTGTGTGTGGGGTGGGGGGGGGGTGGGGGTGGTGGAATAATGATCAGGGTTATTCAGAGGCCATACAGCAGCTCTTTCTGCAAACTGCTCTGATTTCTACAACTCCATCACATACCAGACAAGACCCATACCTCACACGCCTCTGCTGGAGTGTGTGGGGTTTTTTTGTTTTTTTGTTTTGTTTTTTTTTTTTTAATGAATGGTTTGACAGAGCTGGCGTTAGACTGATCTACTTACACATTCCTGTTCATTTGTTGTGATGTGTATTCGCTCTGTGGGCCTCCTAGGTAAATTGTGTTTTTTAAAAGGAGCCTACTTGTCAAAAAGAAGTCTCTCGGAAAACTTTGTGAAGAACTCGCAGGAGAAAATCTTTCTCATAAAATTTGAAATGTTGGCCTGGGTCATGCAGTTATTTCAAACAGAAATGCTTTGGTGAGAGTACTGTAGTCAAACACTCTCAGGTTGTCACAGAGCATCCACACGGCTTTGTTATCCTATACATGTAGCACCTCCACTGCTCCTTTGTGCCTGCCAGAACACAGCCTCATTTCCCTCTTCATCCGCCCGCCGTATGGAGCCCTCCTGGCTGCCGCTGCTCGGCGTGGCCCTGGTGATTAAAGGGTTAAATGTGTTAGTAATCTAGTCTGCTGTCCAGCTTTACAAGCCCGTGTTATTGCTGCTACTCCGTCCCTACCCCAAACTCATTATTCAGAAGCAATTACAGACTCACCGTCTCCATGCTGAAATGAAAAACACAAGAGACTGAAGCCCAGAGACATTCATCTGAATACAGCCAATGGCAGAGAGGAGAAAAAGCATACGTTTCACTTAGATCACCTGCTCTCTCTCTCTCACACACACACACACACACACAGACACACATACACACACACACACACACACACACACACAGCCTCTGTCTCATACACACACACACACACATACACGCACACACACGCACACACACACACACACACACACACACACACACACACACACGTACACATACACACATACCAAAACAAAAGCAGACAAACATGCACACATAAAGAAAGCATTCGTGAAGAAGATTCACACTCTCTGTTGTTTTCATTTATCGGTGAAACACATCAAATGACCACAACATTATGCTGAGTTTTTTTATTTTTCTTGTTGTCCAGTCAACACAACACTTTGGTTTTTTTCCCCTTGCAGCTTTGCAGCCTTTCCAACACCTTCCCAGCTCTAACAGAAATATTTGAGTTCTTCTGCACAATTCATGAAGCGGCTTTTCCATGTGACGGTGTGTTGAGACAGCAGATTCAACCCCCGCCTCCTGAGATGGGATTTTAATTAACAGTAAGACAAGGCAGTGAATGCAAAGGCTCCCAATGAAGTTTTAACGTGCTGTGATTTATGAGTGGCATTTGTGAGACCACTCGGATATGATCACGCACTCCAACCAGAGCAGCGTAATAGACCAATAGCATTGTCTTCTCCTATTGCCAGAACAATAGCCATCCCATTTCCAACGCTGCAGTGTGCACACGCGAAGTGTGTTTTCTCTTTTCATGACCAAGCCCATGCCCTGTCTACGACAGACATTAGAGTCTTTCCCTCTCCAAAGAAGACACAGAATTAAAGCAATTAATGTCTATTAGAGGGCAGAACAGATTATCCAATACAGACTTCATTCATTATATCACTTCGTATAGGCAGAGAATTCACAGTAGGAGAAGAGCACGTGGTGCGTTGGATGCTTGATCATAATTCCACTTTTAAAAAGAATTCATTGCAATTCACTAGACTCCTCTGAGTGGAATCTCTGTGTGCATTTAACACAATAATAATGAACATTTATACCTTTACCACACAAACACTCTTAATGTTAGAGGGCAACATTATTGTTTGAAGATTATTGGTAAATGTAATGTTTGTTTAACATCTGGGACATAAATAAACAGTATAGATAACCTTGGATGTGAATCAGCCCTCTCTAATGAGGACCCCGAGTGGGTCTGCCCCACACAGTGCCTGTGCCAAAAAAACACGGTGTTGCCTTGACACAGCTCAGTAATGAGGTGACCTGAAAAAGAACTCTTCAGCTGCCAGTCATTCACCAGAGGAGCCAGAGCCTCCAGTCAGTGTTAAACACACACAATCTTCTCATTTAGGCCTCATCCTAGCCTGGGATTTTCCTGCTCCTGTTGCCCACAGCACGCTCCCCCACTCCCCCTCTGGGCTTTCTCTATGCTCGGCCAGACCAGCAGAGCATGGCAGGCAGCACTTACTCCTGCAGTGAACCAGAGTCAGTGCAGTGTGTGTGTGTGTGTGTGTGTGAGTGTGTGTGTGTGTGTGTGTGTGTGTGAGTGTGGTGTGTGTCAGTGCAGTGTGTGTGTCAGTACGGTGTTTATGTGAGTGTGGTGTGTGTGTGTGTGTGTGTCAGTACAGTGTGTGTGTCAGTGTGGGGTGTGTGTGTTTGTGTATGTGTCAGTGCAGTGTGTACGTGAGTGTGGTCTTTTTGTGAGTGTGGTGTGTATGTGTCAGTGCAGTGTGTGTGTCAGTGCAGTGTGTGTGTCAGTGCAGTGTGTGTGTGTGTGTGTGCGTGTGTGTGAGTGTGTGTGTGTGTGTGTGTGTGTGTGTGAGTGTGGTGTGTGTCAGTGCAGTGTGTGTGTCAGTACGGTGTTTATGTGAGTGTGGTGTGTGTGTGTGTGTGTGTCAGTACAGTGTGTGTGTCAGTGTGGGGTGTGTGTGTTTGTGTATGTGTCAGTGCAGTGTGTACGTGAGTGTGGTCTTTTTGTGAGTGTGGTGTGTATGTGTCAGTGCAGTGTGTGTGTCAGTGCAGTGTGTGTGTCAGTGCAGTGTGTGTGTGTGTGTGTGTGTGTGTGTGTGTGTGTGTGAGTGTGTGTGTCAGTGCAGTGTGTGTGTCAGTGCAGTGTGTATGTGAGTGTGGTGTGTGTGTCAGTACAGTGTGTGTGTCAGTGTGGGGTGTGTGTGTTTGTGTATGTGTCAGTGCAGTGTGTACGTGAGTGTGGTCTTTTTGTGAGTGTGGTGTGTATGTGTCAGTGCAGTGTGTGTGTCAGTGCAGTGTGTGTGTGTGTGTGTGTGTGTGTGTGTGTGTGAGTGTGTGTGTCAGTGCAGTGTGTGTGTCAGTGCAGTGTGTATGTGAGTGTGGTGTGTGTGTCAGTACAGTGTGTGTGTCAGTGTGGGGTGTGTGTGTGTGTGTGTGTGTGTGTGTGTGTGTGTGTGTGTGTGTGTCAGTGCAGTGTGTGTGTCAGTGCAGTGTGTGTGTGAGTGTGGTGTGTGTGTCAGTGCAGTGTGTATGTGAGTGTGGTGTGTCAGTGCAGTGTGTATGTGAGTGTGGTGTGTGTGTGTGTCAGTGCAGTGTGTGTGTCAGTACGGTGTTTATGTGAGTGTGGTGTGTGTGTGTGTCAGTGCAGTGTGTGTGTCAGTACAGTGTGTATGTGAGTGTGGTGTGTGTGTGTGTCAGTGCAGTGTGTATGTGAGTGTGGTGTGTGTGTGTGTGTCAGTGCAGTGTGTGTGTCAGTGCAGTGTGTGTGTCAGTACGGTGTTTATGTGAGTGTGGTGTGTGTGTGTGTCAGTGCAGTGTGTGTGTCAGTATAGTGTGTATGTGAGTGTGATGTGTGTGTGTGTCAGTGCAGTGTGTGTGTCAGTGCAGTGTGTATGTGAGTGTGGTGTGTGTGTCAGTGCAGTGTGTGTGTCAGTGCAGTGTGTATGTGAGTGTGGTGTGTGTGTCAGTGCAGTGTGTATGTGAATGTGGTGTGTGTGTGTGTCAGTGCAGTGTGTGTGTCAGTACAGTGTGTATGTGAGTGTGGTGTGTGTGTCAGTGCAGTGTGTATGTGAGTGTGGTGTGTGTGTGTGTCAGTGCAGTGTGTGTGTCAGTGCAGTGTGTATGTGAGTGTGGTGTGTGTGTGTGTCAGTGCAGTGTGTGTGTCAGTGCAGTGTGTGTGTCAGTACGGTGTTTATGTGAGTGTGGTGTGTGTGTGTCAGTGCAGTGTGTGTGTCAGTGCAGTGTGTATGTGAGTGTGGTGTGTGTGTGTGTGTGTCAGTGCAGTGTGTGTGTCAGTGCAGTGTGTATGTGAGTGTGGTGTGTGTGTGTGTGTGTGTGTGTGTCAGTGCAGTGTGTGTGTCAGTGCAGTGTGTATGTGAGTGTGGTGTTTTTGTGAGTGTGTGTCAGTACAGTGTTTATGTGAGTGTGGTGTGTGTGTGTGTGTGTGTGTCAGTACGGTGTTTATGTGAGTGTGGTGTGTGTGTGTCAGTGCAGTGTGTGTGTCAGTACGGTGTTTTTGTGAGTGTGTGTGTGTGTGTCAGTCCAGTGTGTGTGTCAATGCAGTGTGTGTGAGTACAGTATGTGTGTCAGTGAGGGGTGTGTGTGTGTGTGTGTACAGGGCCAGAGGATGAGTGGGGGATGTATCATTGGGGGGGGGGGGGGGGGGGGGGGGGGTAGTTATTGGCAGGAGCAGAGCCTGGTCCACACTGCAGAGGCTGGCAGTCCCTTCAAAGGGCTGAACTCTGCTTCACCACGGCCCCAGACCCCCAGCGCCCTCTGGGCCCCCACGCCTTTTTTAACTACACACTCCTGAACCCCAGCACGGTGGGGGGTGGGGTTGGGGATGGGGGGGGGTGCGGGCTGCGGCGGGGGCTTCAGAGCTTTTGGTTTGGCGGCAAAAACAGTCCATAAAAAAATCATCACAAGGAAGCAGGACCCGTTTCCCCTGTTTCATCGGCGTAAACCCCCTGCTGTCAGGGCGCTTTTCAGAGGGTACCTGAGAAATCCTGTGTGACTCTCACCTCCCCCTGTCAGAGGAGCAGGAGGGCAGCAGAGTGGAGAGATGGAGGAGCGCGTGGGAGAGGAGTAAACGGCCGGAGTTTAGCTCCCTATCCTCGGTCTGCTGTTTCATCATCAGAGTGCTGTTGTGAATTTTTAATGAAGTAGGAACTGATGCGGGCGGCAGAGAGATACTGAACTAATGAAGGAGCACAGAACTCACACTGGGCAAGCCGCCAGTGGGCAGGGTCAACGTGCCAGCTGACAACACCAGTACCATTCATCTTCTGTAGAATTTGACTGGATTGTAACCTTGCCATGAACTCTGATTAAACCCCACACACAGCAAGAAATGATGTCACATGCAACTTTACTCTGGATAGAATAGAATAGAATAGAATAGAATAGAATAGAATAGAATAGAATAGAATAGACTTTCTCTATCTGCTTAATGGATATCTGTGTGGTTATTTGTAGTTACTCCTCTCTATGTTTCTCCACAGTTTAACTAACTACAACTGAACTCATCTAATGTGTTATTCATCTAAGCAGTTTTCAAACATGCACTATACAAATTTCTTTACCTCTCTTACTGTTAAACCATAAACATATTTAATGATCTTCTCACTCACTCACTCACTCACTCACTCACTCACTCATTATCTAAGCCGCTTATCCTAATTAGGGTCGCGGTATTTAATGATCTATGAGAAATGCAGAACTGATTTAGCAGTCAGAGTGAACAGAGAGAATTCTTGAGGAGCTTGAGTAGTGTGTATTGTAAAGAACACCACCGCTGTACCATCAAACACGTTTGATTCAGTAGAAGCACGCATCCTGGAAGACAAACACAGCAGTGAAGTGTGTCCATGATAGTGTTATAGGTATATTTGAGAAGGTGTTTTTGAGCTTATAGGACCACACACAGACATTTCCACTTTAGAAATATTAATATTGGCACAGTGAACAGGGAGAGGGACTCTGTCTTTTCTAAATACAGAGGGGGGAAAAAAACTCAGCACATTTGATCCATGATCTGATGTGTGTTTGTATTCCTTCTTGCTTTCTTTTTTTATGAGATAAAATAAATGTTTAAAGGGGCTCTGAGGTTGAATAAAGCACATAACATGAACAGAAGGAGCAAAATGATATTTTCACTACAGGCCACATGCTAACCTATACTGTGCATGAGCACATGTTCATGATGTCGGCTAAATGTACAGTGTGTGTGTGTGCATGTATGAATGTGTGTGGGCATGCGTGTGTTTTGTTCTGAGTCGTGTCTCTGTTTTGGCGTGATGTTAAGACTGTCCCCTACTGGACACCGTCCCTATTCCTACTTCTCTCTCGTTCATCCAAAACACACAAAAGAAATGGCTGTCGTTCAGAGCAACCCGGTCTGACACCGCATGACACACAGAGGAAAACATCCCACACACTCCCAGACAAAAGAACAGTGGACAGCTCAACCCAGAGCAGTGCACAACTTAACCCAAAAACCATTTCAGAGACGCATGCTTTCAGCCTGCTTCTCTCAGTGACGTCAGTTCTCTCTCTCTCTCTCTTTCTTTGCTTGAAGATCGGGGCCATGATGTTGAGAAACTCACGGACAGATTATAGATGTTCCTCCGACCCAGCAACGAGAAGCTGATTGGCTGAGGGGCAGGCAGCCTGAGGTATGCCATTGGTAGGTTCGGCTGGTGTGAGACAGGGAATTTGAAGACACAGATAGAAAATGAGAGAGAGAGGGAGAAGGAAATAAAGAGAAAAGGAGAAAAAAAAGTGAGTGAGTGAGTGCAAGCCCTAAAAGTTGGACACAAGTGCAGAGGAGGAAATGGCTACAAATGAGTGGTAGTGTTTGTTTGTGTTATAGGTTATAAGTCTGTGGGCTTTTTGTGTACGTGCCTGTGTGTGCACGTGTGCGTGTCTGCACGTGTGCGTATGTATGTGTGTCTGTGTGTGCGTGCGTGCGTGCGCGCGCGCGCGTGTGTGTGTGTGTGTGTGTGTGTGTGTGTGTGTGTGTGCGTGCGTGCGTGTGTGTGTGTGTGTGTATTCTGTGTGTAAGGCAGACAGGTAAAATAAAGAACATCTCTTAAAGGCTGCCTCAGTTTAACTCAAATGACACAAAGTTATATTGAAATTGTCAGTCATTATTCTATAAGTCTCTCCATTATTTCCTCTTTTCCCTCTCTCCCTCTCTCTCTCTCTCTCTTCCTTTCCTCTCTCTCTCTCTCTCCCTCTCTCTCTGAATGTGTGTGTGGCTCTATCACAGCGTTCAGTCAAACCATCTCATATCGCTGGCAATGACCCACTGACAATAAAACTCTAGGAGAACTAGCCCCTCACCTCATTGTTTCTAACAATGTTGTTTCTCTCTTTCTTAACATGCCCACAGTTCTGTTTAACTCACTGGCCACTCTTCAGGTCTTCATATATCACAAACACACACTGTGTGTCCTCCTGTCACCTCATCCAAACCCTCTCTAATATAGAAGCTGAACTAAGTTAAGTGAGGACACGCCCGTCCTGGCAGTCGTAGCGCTGACCTGTAACCCTGGGCGTTTAGAGGAGAGGGGGCGGGGCCTGTAGACTGAACTAATCCCCAGCCTGCACGAGCATCCCTACACCAACACTAATCTGCACTAAACACAGAGCTCCTTCTGTCTGATTGGCCACCTGCTGCTCTGGCCTCAGCCAATAGTATCGTCGTAGAATGGCAGGGCTCTGGGCTGTATCTGCCCCCCCCTGCTTTCCTCCAGATTCTCCAGGAAAAATGAGTGTTGGGCTTTCTGAGTCCCAGCAGTTTCAGTGAAATAGAGAGAGTGATTATAGAGATGGGTAGAGAGGCGCTGGCTGATATAAAGTGCTGAGGGACAGAGTGTGTGTGTGTGTGTGTGTGTGTGTGTGTGTGTGTGTGTGTGTGAGAGAGAGAGAGAGAGAGAGAGAGAGAGAGAGAGAGTGTGTGTGTGTGTGTGTATTTACTTCATATTTACAGCATCCTTTGTGTATGACACAGACTGCTTCTCTTCATTCATGACAAGATTTGCTCGTGAGACTTGATGATAGCTAGGGCCAATATTGTCACTGAGTCTCGCCTGGTGCACTGGGGTGACTGAAAAGAAAGACAAGAAGACAGAGAAGGAGAGAGAGAGTGAGAGAGAGAGGAGGCAGAGAAAGAGGAAAACAATGTTTGCCTCTGCGGAAGTCTGGAGCCTGTCCTCTCTCACAGCAGCCCAAAATACAAGAGGAGGCTTTTTAGGTGATTAATGACCCTAGGCCTGCTTTAAGTGTGTGTGTGTGTGTGTGTGTGTAGCCTCTCTAAACATCTCTGTAAGAGGTAAAGTAGAGAACGAGCCTCAGATTGATTTCTCTGGCTCTTTTCAGTCTCTGTTCACACCACATAACTCAGAGGTGTTCTCCTGTGTTACTGTGATACAGCTGAACAGGGGCATGTCTCAGTTGTGACCTGCCTGCATAGGGTTGTGTCAGATGTGTGATGCAGACTACACACAGGCCTTAAACATGCTGCCTCCTGAGTCCAATTTTGGCCCAATTTTAAGACAGGGTCTCATTTAGACTTGTGCAGTAAGGCCAACCCATAATGCAATGCGATGATGAGCCGTCTTGAAAATTTTCATTCAAGATGGCAGATGGAGGCGGTGAGGCGATTGGTAAAATCATCTTTAAATATCAGCAGTTTCATCAAATGTGTGGGGTTTTACAAGTAGGGCTTTTTTTCCCTTTCTTTCTTTCTTTCTTTCTTTCTTTCTTTCTTTCTTTCTTTCTTTCTTTCTTTCTTTCTCTCTTTCTTTTTTATTGCTCATGAAAATGTCATTTTCTTCACAATTTTAGTCTTGTCAGCGTTTTTTTTTTTTCCCAGAAGTTTGTAGATAAGCATGCTAGCTCTGTCATCTTACCGTATTGTTTCAAATAGACAACTTCCTAACTAACCTGTTAGCTTAACAAGCTAGGACTAGGTTGTAACGATCTTCTTGTCAAACATTTTTAGCTGGGTAACTCTAGTTGACCATTTCAGCTATGAGGGCTTAGTCTCCGATAATTAGTTAGAGTTATGGGGATTCACTGGTGCTCCAATTAAAAGGGCAAGGGCAGGTTTCGTGGCTGTTACACTATGACGAGCGCTGACAGTCGAGGTGAGTGCATACTGGTTGTGTGCAGGGGGCAGGAATGATCGGTGATGTAATCACTGGTTAACTAGAGTGTGTCAATTAACTGTTTTATAAGGTTCTTTTCCAGTTAAAACACTGCCTACCAGTTCCCTATGGAGGCTGTAGGGAGAAAGGCAGCACACTAGGTATTGAAACATACCTCTAGTCCTCTGTTCTCCTGAACACACTGCCAGCATTCAGTAAGACAGCCACAGTCAAACGTGACATACACATTTTTATGGGCTTCTGTGACGTGACCTGGCTAACACATGTGTACACACACACACACACACACACACACACACACAGAAAAAAAAAGAATGTTTTAAACTTGCTGTATGTTTCCTGCTTAGTCATCCTCAGAAGTCCTAGAGTCATGTCAGTCCTCTCCTAAACAATCTCTGTTTCACTATCTCACACACACACGCACACACACACACACGCACGCGCACACAGAGCCCCTGTCATTGCTGAGTCACATTGGATAACACACACACACACACACACAGACACACACACACACACACACACAGAGGCGAGCAGTGAGACAGTAATAGAGCGTGTCTTTGTGTTGTTGTCAGGTGCTGGAGTGACCCAGGCGTGTGATAAGGACACACTGAATGTGTGAGGTCAGCTGAGCTTTTCAATTGGATCTGGCTCCAACCAGTACAACCAGGCCTCCAGGATTCTAAGGCCTTATTCAGCCCCCCCGCTCCACTTTCAGGCCTCTGTCCTGGGCTGGGCCACAGGGCTCAGCCTGGTCTGATCTACGGATAAGCAGACAGGCAGAAGACACAGCTACTTGAAGACACAGCACTTTTTGTAACAGCCAGTAATTTTTGGTCACTAACACACACACGCACGAACACATACACACACACACACACACTCAGAGTGACTCTGTCGTGTGTCTTGGAACACAGCCGAAAGACCAGTCAGTGACTGGCCTCTTTAATGACCATGTTGGTGTTTGCTGATGGAGATGCGATTCATTCTCTTTAACAGATACACTCTTTCTCTAGTTCCCCACTCCTACCACAATGACTCAGATAAAAAGCCATGTCCCCCTGTCCCTCTTCTCTCTCTCTCCCTCTCCACTTTTAGAGGAGGTCTGAGAGTACAAAAATAATCTGTGGGCCTGGCGTTTTCCTCTGTGTGTGTGTGTGTGTCTGTGTGTGTGTGAGAGAGAGAGAGAGAAGGGGTGTGTGTATGTATGTGTGTGTGTGTATGTGGTATTGAGGAGTTAATTTTTGGGCCCCTGGCTTCACACACACACACACACACACACACAGAGAGAGCTGTGGTCAGGACTGAGGGTGAGACTGCGCAGTAGATTAGCTGAGGTGGGGTACACTATGAGGGAGTGATAAAGCAATGGAGGGAAGGCGTGTCCACACACACACACACACACACACACACGCACACGCACACACACACACACTCACACACACACACACACACACACACACACACACAGTGGAGAGGCATAATGGGAGGTATGAGGGAGTGTTAAGTAGACAAAGCCTACTATTGTTTCTGCTGTAATTCATTCCCTGTAAAGAAGCTCATTAAAACGTTAGTTTTCTCCATCGTTAAGTCTCAATCTCTAACTCTCCAAACTCCAGCTAAATTCAAGCAGAAGAAAGACTCAGTGGTGGGGGAAAAAAGAATTGGAATGGAGTCGTTTAGATTTCCACTCTTTCGCAATGTCCGTAAATGAGCACACGTATCCCCTCCAACTCATTTTTTCCACTGAGAACCTGAGGCTAATTCAAGCAAATTTCCGTCCTGCGTTTTTTGTTTGTACAACCCTGCCCTATGTTTGGGGTTCCAATTATTCTTCTTTTAAAAAAAAATACGCTTCTTTTATTGAATTGGTACACTAGTCAAGCCCCAGTCATAAAGGAGGCCAGTAACATTTTGAGCTGGTTTCACCAAGACCGCTTTCATGTTTCCTTTGTGAATATGATCTCAAATTCACATGAATGAGAGCGTGTGTATGTGTGTGAGAGAGACTTCAACATGCCAGTTCGCCCTCAGTATTTCCTCTGTGTTAGATGGAAAAAATATTTGTGACACATCAGAAAGAAACATGAAAGTGAATGAAAGTGTGATGCAGTGACACTCTCTTGTGACACTCCTATGTCAGTCACATCTCTGAGCGGCTTCCAACTGTTTTATATAGAGTTACACTACATAACCAGCTATGTAAAATATGTCAAACAACTCAGGAAATGTAGAGTGATCGTAATCTTATTGTTTACCATTTGCAAAGTTACATAACTCACCATAAAAAAGTGAAATTCAAGTTTAATATTATATTTTGAAGCTAATATAAATTTAACACATGGGGACCTGCTGTAGTGTTGTAATGCGTTAAGAATACTACATTACATGTACTGAGAAACACTCATGGGAGGCTGAATACTTGTGCGGAGTCAGTGGTTTATTAGAGCATTATCAAAAAATCAGATTGCGGTCCAGGCTGGGTTCAAAACACAGCAAACGTCTGAGAGTACAAAAATAATCTGTGGGCCCAGGAATATCAGAAATGTTCATTTACAAAGAGATACACAAAGACTTTTCACAAACAGGCTCAGGACACAAGAACGGTGAGGGTCCACACAGCAGATGGAGGACAAAGGGGAGTGTCTAAGTGAGTGACTGACTGACTGATTGAACCAGTCACAGGTGAACCTGATGGTCAGATGATGAACTGATTAAGCTGGTGGTTAGCAGTCTGAGAGCTGATTGGCAGGGATGGGGGAAGACTGAAAAGCCATGACTGTATTTTCACAGTGGAACAATACTGCAGAGAAGCCTATGAAACAAAACCAGTGCTAAAGTTCCTCTCTGAAAACATAGCGTTTAAGGGAGGGAAAGAAACACAAGATATTCACACAAAACATATTTAATTCAGAATGTCTAGAAATTGACCCAAAGGCAAAACTCAGCTCAGAAGCATGGGGCTCTGTGCTGTAAAGCAGTTCTCATGTAACATTGATTTTATAAGGTTCATATGCTCAACCTTAAACACATACAATACATGTGTACATATGTATACACGCAGATCTGTACTGTAGACTGTACACAATCTCTGACAATAATTACACACAACACATATACGGCAAAATATTCTGTTCCCAACACTGACAGTATATTCTGTTCCAATCCCAACACTGACAGTATATTCTGTTCCAGTCCCAACACTGACAGTATATTCTGTTCCAATCCCAGCACTGACAGTATATTCTGTTCCAATCCCAACACTGACAGTATATTCTGTTCCAATCCCAACACTGACAGTATATTCTGTTCCAGTCCCAGCACTGACAGTATATTCTGTTCCAATCCCAACACTGACAGTATATTCTGTTCCAGTCCCAACACTGACAGTATATTCTGTTCCAATCCCAACACTGACAGTATATTCTGTTCCAATCCCAGCACTGACAGTATATTCTGTTCCAATCCCAGCACTGACAGTATATTCTGTTCCAGTCCCAACACTGACAGTATATTCTGCTCCAGTCCCAGTGCATGTAGACCAGACTCAAATACCACAGGCCTTATGAAGTCATTGTTCTGGCACTGTGGCCTCTCTGTATGGACTCATCAAAATAGTTTCACTTCAACCAGCACTTTCCACCAATCCTCATTAATTAATCAGCATTTCATCAGAATTCTCTGTAGTTTTGATGAGTTTTACTCATCTGAGTTCTACTCGTCTGTGTCACGTGGACTGACACACCGGTTGACTAGCAGTCTGCTGAAGGCCTGTGTGAGGGAGTGTTCAGCTCTAACTGAGCATTAAATAAACCCTCATTAACCTATTGAAATGTGAGAGGTCTCTGCCCTGCAGTCTTCCTGCCCGTCCCATCACGTTCAGAACCATGTCAGACTGATCCCAGTCCAGCCGTCAGCGCAGGGGCATCAAAACCAGGGTCGCGTCTTAGGCAAACACGGCCAGGTTTCTGTAACCCGGGGGAAGGGCGCGCAAACACAGCCGTTAAACGGTAAAACACACCCGCTCCCATGGCAGGAGAACAGTGTGCCTCATTCAGAGGCAGACCACAGAACCACAGGGCTACTTGACACAGCCATAATGCACACAGGGTTACAACACTGCCATTCAGCCATGCCGGCAGGTCACCTCTATATTTATAAACATGACTCTGCAAAATTCTGTCAGTGGCCTAACCACATATCCTGTAATTTAGCCCTGTCTGTCCTACCCTCTCTCTCTGACACACACACACACACACACACACTCACCACCCCTGGTCTGTCAGGTGGCAACACATCAGAAGGCCAAAAATTCAACTTCATTTATGTCACTTTAAAGAAAAAAAACTAGAAAAGCAAAAAGCTCTTAAACCTGTTTTAGAAACTAGAACCTTCTCTTTGATTTTTACTCCAAAGTGATTCTGCTGCTCTGCTAGGTTTTATAAGCATTTGACACATTCCTGTCCTCAGTTACACTGGATAGGGTTTCTCTCTCTCTCTCTCTCTCTCTCTCTCTCTCTCTCCTCTCTCTCTCTCGTTCTGTGTGTGTGTGTGTGTGTGTGTGTGTGTGAGAGAGAGAGAGAGAGAGGGAGAGGTGTGAGTGAGTGCGGGCACTGTTCTGTGCCCCCCGGTTGGGTTGCCTCAGAATTGCCCTCTTCCTTACAACCATCTGTACTTCTTCATTTCCTGCTCCGTGGCCAACACCAACATCCTCTCTCTCTCTTTCTCCCTCTCTTTCTCTCTCTTTTTCTCTCTCACTTTCTCTCTCTTTCTCTCTCTCTTCTACTCCTCTCACTGGCTCACTCACTTATAAAACTTTCTCCATTTTGGCAGTAGAGTTGACAATCACACCCATCTGAAAAGACAAATGTGTATGTGTGTGTGTGTGTGTGTGTGTGTGTGTGTGTGTGTGTGTAAAACCTCATTATAACTTAACATGACAGGTTCAAGGCCAGAATATTACCCATTGGAGGGTGCTGAAAGGATTAGAAGCATATTTTCAATTCTCTCTCACTCAACTTGAAACTGTAAGATTTCCAAACATTAAAATGAATGCTTTGAAACGATTCAGTAACGCAGGCTGCTCTACAGAATTTTACTAGCACATAAATGATATCGTCTCCCACTGAGCTCATTTAATACTTGTTCCTCCCTTTGAAATATGAGTGAGTGGTTCCAGTCCCGTCCTCATCTGACTCTTCACCTCTGCTTCAGACCGGCTGAAGGGGCTCATGAGCCTTGTGTGTGACTGATGCCAGTAAACTCTGAAGGTCGTCTGCCCGTGGACGGGAAAACCTTGCTTGGAGGGCAGAGATAGGCTGGTCTGGGAAGAGACTGGTGGAGCAGTGATAGTAGGGCAGTGAGCAATAGAAACCTTGAGATGGAGGAGGGGGTCACCTGCCCACGGCAGACTCTGAGTCAGCATTTTCCACAGATAGCACCCCCCCACGGGACAGAAAATCCAAACCACGGGATCTCTGCCCATACAATGTGTGTGTGTATGTGTGTGTGTGTGTGTGTGTGTGTGTCACTTCTGTTGATAAGACATAGAGTAGCTGGTTCCAAGGCAGACCTTCAGGACTCTCATCATGTTGTTTGTAAGTCATGATAGGGGAGGTGACTTTAGTTAGTGCAGATATTTAAATGATTTGTTTTAAATAACCGTCTCACATCAGGATTTCTCTTCTCCCAGGAGACTAATGTGAGAGTCTTAAAAGTTACTCCAATGGATTTCTTTACATACAACAGGCAAAAAGTGCCAAGCCATGACAAAAAAGTGTAGATGTTACTATGACTGTACCTTTCAGTGAAAAAATGGGTGGACAGTTTCTCTCTGTTGCTCTGCCAAGACGGTCAGGGTTTTTCCAGGTGACGGGAGCTATACAGTGTTCCACTTGAAGGAGAGAGATAGAGAGAGCAAACGCCAAGGAAAACTGATGTCTGTCAAAAAAAAACAAAACAAAAAAAACATTCCCTAGCTGCCCTCAGATGTACGAGGCCTCAGAGTCAAATCAGCAAAGAAATTTAAAGGTTTAAAGTAAAGTCAACATTTATCCAGCGTTACCATAAAGCCCTCTGTAGCAGTGTGAAAACAGAGGAGAAAGGGCACTTTAAAAAAGTGGTCAGTAAAGTGAGCCCTGAGGGGACGGGCGATGCGGAAATCTTCTGTACCGATCAGAGGAATGACAGTGAGCCCAGACAGAAGGGAAAAGTCTGAGAACAGAGAACTTCTCCACACAGATGAGACAAAATGCACTTCTCAGAAAACAGTAGCATGTATTTGACTGGAGCAGGCATTTACACTGATTATGGCTGGTGCACAGTATAGGATGATCCTCAGTATCTGCATGTGAGGACGGCGATGTACATTAGAGTGGATTTTTACATGCCTTACTTAAAAGTCATGTCTGTACCTATTCCTATTCCTATGCTTTTAGCCATTAAGAGTCAACTGGCGGAGATTCTTCTGTTTGATCTGTATGTATGAGAGAAGTGATTTGACTGTGGAGAAGTCATTGTATTAAGAGGCATGGGGGGTGTGTTTGGGGTCAATGTCTTGTGTGGCCAAGGGAGCGTTTTAATAACTGACACAGGCAGAATGACATTGGAGCAGATGCTGCCAAACAGAGAGTATGGATTTTGTGGTTATTGGACTTTCTGAGGTCCTCACTCTGGAGCTGCTGACTGGTCACATGGCATAGGCCCCACTGGACAGCCACCGTTTGATAAAGGATATAAAAATCAGGCAACCTTTGACCTCTCTAATTTGCAAACAGGATCTCTCTTCTGTGCTTTGGATGACATGATCACACAAAGTTTAACAGGTCCCAGAGGGATGGCACCATCCCCACACACTACACAAGACCAATATCCAGCTGCCGTCATACACTGATGAAGAGGACTGTCTCAGAGCGTATGAAGGTTGATTGATTTGGAAGAAAGAGTGATTTTATATTAACAAACCCTCCAAGCCCCTCTGACCTGTGACCCAAATACCCTTCAAACAACCCCAGATAACCTGCAAATATCATTAGAGGAAATAGTTTAGACATTAAGAGTAAAACTGTGAGCCAAACACCTCTCTAAACCATCCAGATTCAGCGCCTGCTTTCAGCTGGAGCTGTATACGGTCATAGTATTGCACAGTATAGCACAGTGAACATGTGAGGGGGAGAAAGACCTGAAAGACCTTTCACATTTCAAAGGTTTCACAGCCCTATCAAATGCCATGATTTTAGCACGATTAAACAAAGTATTACAAAGATATCACCAGAGCTTTATTCAAGTAATATCACTGCAACACAATCATAAAATTAGCATGTTATTACGACGATATGATTCACGTTTATTACCATTTTATTACTGCACTGATATCATTCAAATATACCAGACTTGTTCTTTCCACCATTACTGCAGAGTATAACACAATGTGAATGTATTTGAATAAACCATTCTCTCAAGCATACACATGAAACAGACCAGTTGATTTGCAAACTCTTACACAGAACACAACAGGAAATAGGCTCCATCTGTGATGATGTTGAACCTGGAAACAGTACCCTTCTCTCAGACAGCATTAATAAAGATCTAGATCTGAGTGAGGTGGTGGAACTGCATGAGTCTGTGTAAAACATCCTCCTCCACTTTGTCTACTTTCATTCTTCACACACTAACAGTTCATTCTCTCTTGACCCTGTGGCATGTAACTTGAAGAATGTTCACTGGATGTCATGTGACCTACCTCTATTCTCATTACCGGTCAAAACCACACAGATAAATGAATGATGCTGAGGAAAAGATGTTAAGTAAATGCTGTTGAGTGTATGATGTTGAGTAAAAATGTTGAGTAAATGCTGTTGAGTGTATGATGTTGAGTAAATGCTGTTGAATGTACGATGTTGAGTAAAAATGTTGAGTAAAAGATGCTGAGTGTATGATGAGTAAAAGTGTTGAGTAAAAATGTTGAGTAAATGCTGTTGAATAAAGGATGTTAGGTCATTTATCAAACATTGTCTACATCAGATTGACTAAGTAATACTGGTAAATGATGTCGGGTAAATAATGGTGAATGGTGTTGAGCAAACAATTTTGAGTAACTGTTACAAAAATTGGTAAAATATTTTAGGTTAACAATATTGTTAAATGAATTTGACTAAATGATGTTGAGGAAATAATGTTTAGTGAACAATGGTGGTCAAATGATGATAGGTAAATACTCGTTGGGTAAATGATGATAGGTAAATACTCGTTGGGTAAATGATGATATCCATTAAAGGTCACAGACATTTGTTCAGTTGTGATACTTTGATCTTCAGTTCTGGTCCCAAACCTTTAAAACCAAAAGCCTTTCTCTGTCTGACATTCATCAGAGTGTGATTAAACTGTCATAACTATGACACCATAAACGTTAAACACACACACACACGCTTGACAAAGGCATAAAAGAAAGCAAACAATTCGAGAACTTGAACAAAATACTTTCTTTATTCTGCAAGAGAAATGAGTATTGTGAAGTTCCATTGAGAATATACGAATCCACCTCATAACAAATGGGAGAGTCTACGACCAATACAAACTAGTGTAACAGATACAAGAAAATATGGTGTTGTGACAGAGAGCATAACTGAAGGATACCAGTGAGACTGAAGCAAGGACGCTAGTCAAATAACGGAAAGAGACTTTTCTAAACCATACAGGGACTCAACGGCATAGCCGACATGCACCCAGAACTACCGTGCTGATGGACAAGAAGCTGAAATTTGCCAGAGATAGCTGAAGAATGTTTATGCGTGAGTGTGAGGGTTCAATCTCAGGAGAATTTTAGACATGAATTCTTGGGAGCCAGCAATCTTATTGCTCTCGCTGAGAATCAATGTTGAAAGACTATTACGCTGCTGGTGTTGGAGATTGGGCTATACTAGTGAAGGAATAGCGTGATCGTGTGGAAAGCTTCTTTTTTTTTTTTTTTTAAATCACCAAATCATTTTATTTTTTACAGATAAAACATTCATAAAAGTCCGTGGGACATTGTTGTGTTGTACAGTGGTGATATGACTGGGTTTCTGTGCGTAGCGAAGGAAAGACGATCTCTGTGCTCTGTATTGCTCATGTTCTCACTCTCTCTTGGTACTGGTGAAAAATCAGCTGCCTCAACACAGGGCTCCGACAGCAGAAAAGCAGAGAGGTTCTTTTTTTTTTTTTTTAAATTAGCTATATTAAAATTTAGACCTGACTACACAATAAACAGACAAATAACAGCTCTTGTTTCAACGTCTTTTTTTTTTTTTTTTTATAACTTTTTCTTTTTTACACAAAAACAACGGTCAAGAGTACCAAAAGAGCATGCTGGGACTGTAGGTCTGTCAAAATGGGAGGGAAAGTGTCGTACGTTTTTACTTTTCTTACATACAAGTTTTTCTTATATACATTTTTTTTTCTCTGAAATAAGCCGTAGTTCTTGAAGCTGTGCTGGATTTTGAGATTAGACAGCTGTGGTCTGGACACAAAGATTCGTGTGAGAATAACGATATATTCAAAGCGGACTGCAAATAAAACTCTGCAGAAGTGCTCTGAGGGCGAAAAAAAAGTCACACTGCTATCTAACAGTCCTGGAATAACCTCTGTCTGCTTTTCAAGTCATTAAACCTCTCTCTTGCAGGTTTGGTTACTGACTTGACAGAAAATTCAGATGGTTACAAGTTTGGAAAAAAAAAAGTGTTTTGGTTTGTGTGCAAACCCTTGAGCTTGTGTTTAAATATACAACAAACCTTCATCTTCATCTTCCTACTCATCAACACAAAAAATGGGGGGAAAAAAAAGTTGTTTTTTTTCTCTAGCAAATTCAGTTCACATACAAGCTCCCAATGCAATGCCCTTTTCTCCCTGATACTTTGAGGAGGAAAAAACCAAACCAGATCGAAAAGAAAAACCCAAACCAAAGGAAAAGCCAGCCTGAATTCGCCATGCTTTCTGGAGTGTACCTAATGAAGAACTCTTACAAGCTCCCCCAATGCTTCTGTCCCGCAGAGAACGACCGTCACATTTCATCTCAAGACAAACCACAAACCACTCCTCTTAAAAAGGTCTGTCTTTTCCTTTTCAGCAATTCTGAAATTGGTGAAAAATACGGCAACGTTACTTGCAGCTAAATATGAGAACAAGTTGCGCTGTGGAAAGATGGACAGACAGAGTAAAAGAAAAACAAAATAAAAAGAAAGGGATGGATAGGGCTTTTTCTACAAACAACCTAACAGTCAAGAAAGTGTAAAGCTCAAAACACAGTAGGATTCACTGATCCAACACGTGTTTGGGTCTCCAGTGAGAGGCTCCACCACCGGAGTGATAAAAACCACATCATCCGGGCAGACAAAGTAGGGCTTGAATGGAAAACTTCACACCCATACACTTACGTGGGGCCATCCCAAATGACTGCACGAATAATCATTACAACTAATGTCAAAGTTACTGATGACATCCATCAGAGATACTGCGGACAACTCAAAATGGCAACCAAACAACCAAGATGCAAACGTCACCTCATGTGAAGGGATAGGAAAGAAAGAAAAAAGAAAGAAAGAAAGAAAGGCCTTAGAGCCTCCTCATTCCTAAAATCAAAAGAAAACAAACTCTTTGGTCTCAAAACTGGGGAGAAACAGCAAAAATTCACCTGAAACTGAAGAGTTCAGTTAGTCCGGCTGGTTCCAACCCTTTTCTAATTCATCTGTAAGATTAAACTAATGGATGGACATGAAAATAAGAACTAAGTGGCCTTAAATGACCTGAAACCTCTCTTTAAACGGGGCAGCGTGCGATACTCGACGAGATCCTTCAGACAAACAGTGCTCTGTGTTCTGTGGGTTTTTAATGAAATACCTCCCCAGTCCCAGGAGGTAACCCACCAATTGCATGTTTTAAGTAAATGTTTTCATATACATCTTAAACTCGAATCAATCAAGTCCTGCCATAATATGGGGCTAGTTTTTTTCTTTTCTTTAATAATATATGAATATATGTAATATAAAGACATTCAGCAGTGAGCAATGCAATAGTTCAAGTAATAGAGGGAAGAGCCCTAGCGACCCTGCATACAGACAAACATAAACAAACAAACAAACAAACAAACAAATTCTGGACCTTCAAACATGGTTGTGGGACAAAAATGTCAAAAGTGTGTGAGACACACTTACATACACACTCACACACACAGAGAAGGGGAGGATAGAGACACAGTCTGTAGGAGAAGCCTCAGCTATAGAGAGATCAACAAACTTAGATTTTCCAAAACGGTTGTGTAGGGGCTGAGGGGGAAAAAAAACCCTTGTCAAGATGGTGGGACTTGACTCCACTGACGACACACACACACACTAACACCAGCAGGACGAGGCCAGTAGTCTGAGCTGTTACGGGGTGGCTGAGACTTTCTGCTGACTAGTTTCACCGTAGAAAGGTTTCCAAGACGAGAGGAGATTGTATCCGTCTACAAAACATACCTCGTGGAGTCAAGACCTCCCTCATTCACCACCACTGCCATTCAGTGGGAGCAGATGGAGACACTTCAATGGGGAGGGAAAGAAAGGGGGGGGAGGCTACTGTCTTCCCACCCTCCAGTCTGGGTTGGGCCTAAGTCGTGAACCCTAATCTTGTGTGATTTCTTTCAAATGCTCTGATTTCAGTCTCCATTTTCTCCACTTGTCTGTCTAATCTGTGAGTGATAAACACTGAGGAGGAAGAAAAAAAAGCACAAATCAGGGAGAAACCCATGTCTGCCCTGCCCATCACAGAAAAGTCACTGACAGACTGAGTGTTCCACAGACAGCAGTCAGTCAGTCAGAGGGCCTGACTAGCACACACACACACACTAACAGTTAACAGTCAATCAAACCAACGGAGATTCAGAGAAAATTCTCAAGCACTGTCAGGGTCACCGGAATCCTGTCTGTGCATTCGACTTTTGTGCAGCTATGTGGAGATATAATTTAATTTCCTGCATTATTCAGAGATGATGGTGGGTATAATCAGTACGTGATTTGTAGGGGGATGAGGGGGGATGCCATTGCCCTTGTGAATGTGCCACTCCCCTATATGTACTATAGAGTAGTGTCAGTGACCATTGGGGCATCTCCCCTGTTAAAAAATAACACATCACCTATTGGGTATGATCGTATGGAAACGACGCCTGAACATCAGTCTAAAAGGATGGGTTCAGTTAGAGACTGGGTGTTTAAGACAGAGGATTCAAACCCAACACCATCCCTTTCCCTGTGCACCTGACGCCACACCCTTCCTACGGGAGGATAACACAATGCCTCCGTCTCACACGGGAAACGAGAGAAGAAAAGGAAGAGAACGAGAGACAAAAAAGAAAGAAATTTCATCACTGGGTGGGAGAACTGTGGTCCAGTAGAAACAGTGACTAGCCACAGAGTCTGAACACTGCATATCATTGGGAAAACTGGTTTTGGGAAAACCATTTTTTTTCTTTTATTGTGTGACATACAAAAAAAAAAAAAAAACAGTGGAAAAGAACAGAACATTTAAAAAGGCAGCCAAATGATAAAATATTCGTTTTCTCTTTTTCTCTCTCTTTCGACAGGAGAAGGGCGTCAAGCAGACACGGGGGGAGGCAGCAGTGTGGGAGAGGGGCGTGGTCTGTGGGAGATGGGCGGGGCCTGTGGAAGAGGTGACCAAACCTCTTCATTACCATACAGCCTGTGTATGTGATTGACGCTCACTGCTGCAGGGCCACACTCAGAAACACTAACATCACCACATGTTGGATTGCACTTTCTTCAAGTTTTCCATTGTTTGAAACACTTCTTGTTTTTCGACCGTTATTTCTACTTCTTGTACACAGCTTATTTTGGATATCTGGTCAAAAAACATGCAAAGGTTTAAAACAGGCATTAGCATATACACACCATTTAAAAAAAAAATCCCACATAAAATGGTTTGAGGGCTCTGTCTACATTTTCCTCCGTGTATTTGAAAATTTGTTGTGGAAATCTGCATCTGAGGCTTTCATATTCCTGAACAATAAGTGCTTTAAAATGATGTATGTCTGTGCGTGTGTGTGTGTGTATATGTGTGAGTGTGTGTGTGTGATAAATTTGGTTAACAAACCTCAAAATGTCTTGTAAACAAGCATAGGTTCAAGCAGTGTAGTATGTGTTTCACAAACAGACCCTCAGCATTGACTGTCCTTTCTCCCTGATTCAAATCAAATGAAATTAAAAAAAGACTTCATTTCCCATGCTGACTTTGGTCTCTGTACTGGACTGTCACTTTATCTTTACTGCATAACAAAAGGGGGGGGAAAATATCCACCTAAATCAAAAAAAAAAAACCCTACTGAAAAGCCCCCCCCTCTATGGTTAGTATAAAAGCAAGTTCTCTCTTTAAGACTATAAATGTTTTCATTGTGTGATCCTTAAACTCCACCCTCCCTACCCTCAGTCCCCCTCCTCAGCAGCAGTCACTGTGATACACACTCAGGAAAAGTGTCAAGCATTTTGTTTGCTACATTATTTTTGCTTTTAACTCTGAGAGAGTGAAAGAGAAAAAAAAAACAAAAAACAAACAAAAAAAAAAAAAACACTGGATGTTGTTGTTTCTTTCTTTAAAATTTAAAAAATGAGGGATGAACACAATAAACAAACAAACAAACAAACACACACAAACAAGCAAGCATCTCAGTTAAAAGTGAAGAAAACGAGGGGGGGGGGGGGGGGGGGGGGCAGAGAAAAAAAAAGCTGAAGGGGTTAAAAGCTAAAAGGGCGCGTGTGTAAAAAGTCCCAGCTGGAGGTAGAGTAGCAGCGTGGAGTCTCTGCTGCCCCTGCTCCCTGCCTGCTGTCAGTCTGTCTTCACATTCACAAAACATTTCAAACTTTCTTGTGCAAATCAAGCAGTCTTTACAAAGAATGCCCTCCAAATTGTTCTAGTAAAAATAGATTTCACTCCAAGGTGGCTGACGTGGGTGCTGCAGCAAGTGTTTTTTGTTTTTTTGTTTTTTTTGTTTGTTTATTTTTGTTTTTTTGTTTTTCTTTAACTCTCGTGTTTTCATTCGTTGGATCCCCGACCCCGTCTCCTGGGTGCACGGGCAGGTATTGTGGGGGCTTATGTTCATCTGTGGGTGGGGGGCATGGGAGAGTAGACGGGATATGCCAGTCGCACATTCAGTGAGTCATTGTGTTGGACCAGGGAGGTCTGGTGGTAGTGAAGGACCAGGTCTTTGAGAGTGCTGTACAGGTTGTAGGGTTCGGCGAACCCGTAGCCCCGCGGCGTGCTGTAGATGACGCAGTGCTTCACCTCACCATCCACACTGTGGACACACACAGAACAAACACACGCACACACACACACACCAAACATTACTAACCAACCCACTGAATAGAGCTCACACAGACAGATGACTGTCAACCAGTCCCTTTTCATGCTGTTATTTCCTCTAAATTACTGTCTGTTCTCTCTAACCAATACAGTCAGCCAGAGCTGATCAATACACTGATCCAAACAACACATTCATGTTAACATCTGACTATGGAAAACAACTCGAGCGGTTAACAGAGGGGAGAGGAGCAGAGGAGGAGGAGCAGAAGCCAGACAGGCAGTGAGACAGCGCGTCTAGAACAGTGACTGTAAATGGTCTGAGAGGCTGAGGTCGGAGGGAATACTCACACCACGGAGCAGGCGTAGCATCCTTTCTTACTGCTCTCTCGGATCAAAAACGCTCCGTCAGGCTTCCCCAGTAACATGTCCTCCGCCTGAGTCCGATTCAGGTCGCCCACAAACCACGTCTTCTCATCGCAGTGAGGAAGGTTCTCGTCTTCCTCACACATGAAGTAGGCTCTGAGCAGGGGAGGAGAGAGGAGACGGATGCAGGGCGTTAAGGGAGGAGGTGCAGCGGTCAAACTGAGGAGTTAACTGCATGAACAGGAGTAAATGTACTCACTCGTCTGTGTTTTCGTTTTTGATTCCCAGCCAGTCATTTATCCGTTTCTGACGAACACCTTTGTGATTTAGCCAACTGAAGAGGGACACAGAGAGTGAATCATTCAGAAAATAACCGTTTTTCTCTCTAAAACAATTCAATATGAGATCGCAAAAAACCCTGGTTATGTTTCAAACAGAAACACAGAAACCTATAGTTAAAAGCCCTTCAGTGGGTATGAAAACTGTTTCATAAAAAAAAAAAAAAAAAAAGAGTTGAGCATATCCCAGTGCTGAAAATTGGTGTGGTAGAGGCAGACTTACACCAGGTACTGGTCTCTTATCTTCCTCAGCTGGATGAGGTCTGGTTTGAGACTGTTCATCTTTTTGTCCGTTTCTCTGTTGTCCATAGCCTGGGTCTTCAGGTCCTGCTCCAAACGGACTTTACTGTCATGGATCTCACCCAGACGAGATTTCAACTTCTCGTAGTTCATCATGATTCTGCCCGGGGCACAGAGAGAGCGAGAGAGCGATGTCAAACTCAGCCCAAAACTGACGTAAAGCCATCCACCCCTCCTCCCCTTCCACGACCCCACACATGAAGCACACATGGCCAGAGACCCAGCTGAAAGCCCCACTCATAAGTTCTTCCATCAAAACAGATCTGCTAAGACGTATTAGTGCCGGGTTAAGGGGAGGAGAGGAGACAGGAGGAGAAAGATGTATTAGTGCCGGGTTAAGGGGAGGAGAGGAGACAGGAGGAGAAAGACGTATTAGTGCCGGGTTAAGGGGAGGAGAGGAGACAGGAGGAGAAAGACGTATTAGTGCCGGGTTAAGGGGAGGAGAGGAGACAGGAGGAGAAAGACGTATGAGTGCCGGGTTAAGGGGAGGAGAGGAGACAGGAGGAGAAAGACGTATTAGTGCCGGGTTAAGGGGAGGAGAGGAGACAGGAGGAGAAAGACGTATTAGTGCCGGGTTAAGGGGAGGAGAGGAGACAGGAGGAGAAAGATGTATTAGTGCCGGGTTAAGGGGAGGAGAGGAGACAGGAGGAGAAAGACGTATGAGTGCCGGGTTAAGGGGAGGAGAGGAGACAGGAGGAGAAAGATGTATTAGTGCCGGGTTAAGGGGAGGAGAGGAGACAGGAGGAGAAAGACGTATTAGTGCCGGGTTAAGGGGAGGAGAGGAGACAGGAGGAGAAAGACGTATTAGTGCCGGGTTAAGGGGAGGAGAGGAGACAGGAGGAGAAAGACGTATTAGTGCCGGGTTAAGGGGAGGAGAGGAGACAGGAGGAGAAAGACGTATTAGTGCCGGGTTAAGGGGAGGAGAGGAGACAGGAGGAGAAAGGTCAGGTTATGGATTGGCGTAGGCGAGCTCACCTCTCGATCTCCTTGTCGTTTCCCTCTCTGCGGAAGCGCTCGATATACTCTTTACTGTAGCGCTCCTGAGTGTGACACTGCTCCTCGAAAATCTTGATCGTCTCGTTAAACGCCTCAATGGCTGTCCGCTTCATTTGGATCTCCTGCCATCGACAGGACAGCACGAAAGAAAGAAAGAAAGAGGAGACAGAGAGAGAAATGGATTCAATCCCATATCCCTGTTAATCAGAGTCAAATTTTATTGACTGGACGGCGAGCTCATCAATCGGACGACTGAACGCGGGGTTTGTTCCCTGAGCGCGGCTGATGGATCTGGGAGACATGTGGTTGCCCTGACGCTGTGTGAGTCTGCTTTGAGACCATACCTCAGTCTTCAACTGTGTTTGAGATCTGATACGATGGCAGACTGGTCAGGTTTGCTGACATTCACGTGGATTGTTAAGTAGCTGTGTAACACTGTGTACAGTTGGTGGATGGGAGTACTTTTACACCATTGGCAGGTGTGTGGCTTGTGTGTGTTGTTACTGGCTGACTGCATGCCTTGTGTGTGTGTGTGTGTGTGTGTGTGTCTGTACCTGTGAGGTCATTGTGTGTGTGTCTGTACCTGTGAGATCATTGTGTGTGTGTGTGTCTGTGAGGTCCTTGTGTGTGTGTGTGTGTGTGTGTGTGTGTGTACCTGTGAGGTCTTTGTGTGTGTGTGTGTGTACCTGTGAGGTCTTTGTGTGTGAGAGTGTGTACCTGTGAGGTCTTTGTGTGTGAGAGTGTGTGTGTGTGTGTGTGTGTGTGTACCTGTGAGGTCTTTGTGTGTGCGTGTGCGTGTGTATGTACCTGTGAGGTCTTTGTGTGTGTGTGTGTGTGTGTGTGTGTACCTGTGAGGGTTGTGTGTGCGTGTGCGTGTGTATGTACCTGTGAGGTCTTTGTGTGTGTGTGTGTGTGTGTGTGTACCTGTGAGGGTTGTGTGTGTGTGCGCGTGCGTGTGTACCTGTGAGGTCTTTGTGTGCGTGTGCGTGTGCGTACCTGTGAGGTCTTTATGTGTGTGTATGTGTGCGCGCGCGCGCGTGTGTGTGTGTACCTGTGAGGTGTGTGTGTGTGTGTACCTGTGAGGTCTTTGTGTACTCTTCATAAAGTCGGTCATACTCTTTGCTTTTCTCCTGATATTGATTGTGATATTCCTGGAGTTTCTTCCCCACAGCGTCAATATTGTCCTCCTTCACCAACTGATCCTGAACGAGAGAGAGAAAGAAAGAGGGAGAGAGAGAGAGAGAGAGAGAGAGAGAGAGAGAGAGCGAGAGAGGGGGAGAGGGAGAGAGAGAGAGAGTGAGAGAGGGGGAGAGGGGGAGAGAGAGAGAGAGAGAGCGAGAGCGAGAGCGAGAGAGGGAGAGAAAGGTTTATTGATGTGAACTGCTGAGAAGAGAAAAGTCCGGAAGCTAAATAAAAAAGTACTGCATGCAGCCACATGGATTTTGCTTACTGAGAGGAACTCATTTTTTTTCTGCAGCAATCATTAATAAAATTCCCAGAATGCCTTGTTGTGGGCATTTCACACAGACAGGTCTTTGTGGAAACCCCCACCCTCTGAATAATGAGCACCTGAAGGGCCCGGACAGACGCCGGGGGGCGGGGGGGGAGTAAATAAATGCATAGATGGCCTTTCGACATCCTGGATGTGTGTAATTATTTAGGGGGTTCACTGCAGCCACAAATAAGCTGTGTTATATTTCATGCCACCGGCGTTCTGCTACCTCTGCACTTTACTACACACACACACACACACACACACGCGCACACACACACACACGCATGCACAAAAACACACACGCACACGCACGCACACACACACACACACACACACACACACGCATGCACAAAAACACAGACTAGTGAGGACTGGTGTCGTATGAAGCTGTGTGTATGTGTGTGTACCTGTTGGTAGCGGGAGATGGGGTACATTAGTTTGACGTCCAGTTTGGTGTTGTACTGGGCCAGAGACTCGTGTCTATAATGGCTGATGAGCTCCACCACAGAGCTGAAGGTCAGAGGGTCGGAGAATCCATACTTCCCATCACGATGATAAATCTTTATTAGCTTATTATTACCTCCTTTCCTGTACAAACAACACAAAACACATCTCATCATATTCTACAACTCCCTCAACCGCCCCACAGGAAACAAAAGTCTCCTTCAAACTGACTCAACATGTGCCTCATTAGTGGAGAACACACCAGCGCTTCAAAGTATAAAAGATGTAAACTTACAACACAAAATATATCATATGCATTATTATCTATTGTTTATAAAATCTCTTTTCCATATTAAGTTGTGCTAAATGCAATGAATTTTAGACAAACTTTAACCCATTAAGGCCTGATGCAACATTAGTGTGTATATCCCTGTAAGACCGGGGGTGATGCTTGCATGCTTCTCCCTTTAGAGCCGGATGCATGTGAGCGTGTTCTACATGATGCCATCGCTTTTCAAGACCTGTGACCGCTGAAATGCATCGTGATTCGTTGAAATACACACGGGGAAGGCAAAATTCTTTGTTTGTCACATCAAGGTCTCTCCCCTGGCTCAAGTCGTCAGCCGTTGTCACTGTCTGAGGGGCAGCTTTAGAAACATTACTGTGGTCCACACAAAGCTAAGAGGCTCAGCAGGCTTAAAACACTGAAAACTACAAACAAAGCATTTCGCCTTCCTCGCGCGTATTACAGCGAATCACGATGCATTTCATCAGTCACAGGCCTTGAAAACGATGACATCATCTAAAACGTGCCCACATCGTATCCAGCTGTAAAGAGAGAAGCACGCAAACGTCCCACCTGGTCTTAAAGGGTTAAAATCAAAAGATCACAGCACAAACTGTCTTTCCATAGGCAGTCCACTGAAACACTGTGTGTGTGTTAGTGGAGTGTTAAGTTACCTCAGTGTTAGTGTGTAATCTCCCTGCATCTTGGTGGAAGCATCTCGGACCAGAAACGTCCCGTCTGGCATGTCACGCAGTTTATCATTCACTTCTTCCCTACAGAGAGAAAGAGATGAAAAGAGAGAGAGAGAGAGAGAGAGAGAGAGAGAGAGAGAGAGAGAGAGAGAGAGAGAGAGAAAGAGGGGGAGAGAGAGAGGGAGAGAGAGGGAGAGTGAGAGAGAGAGAGAGAGAGAGAGAGAAAACCGACTAATTAGCAATCAGGTTAAATTTCTACGGGTAAAACACAGACAATAACAAATGGACAATGTTTCTGATGTCTGTCTTTAGAAGCTGGTGTCTGTGTTTGGGTCAGAACCACTGAGCTGAGACCACAGCCTTGTGCCCCTGGCAGTTAGAGAGAGGACAAGACAGACACATCTTCCCATGGTTTACCGCATCATAACCTCATCCAGAAACATCAACAGCCAAGCCCTGCTCTCTGCCCAGACCCAGACATAGACTCAGACAAACACCATCAAAGGGTTTATATGTTAAAACATCTCTCTGTAATCTTCTTCATTTATGTCTCAATCCTCTTTGATTCCAGAAATGCGTAAGAATGGTGGCTGTACATTTTAAAGCCCTCTATTATGGATGTGTGTAGAGATGCGGTAGGTGTCCTGCATGGGTGGGTTTTGTGTTGCTCTGTAAATGCAGTAGGTGTCCTGTATGGGTGGGTTTGGTGTTGCTCTGTAAATGCAGTAGGTGTCCTGTATGGGTGGGTTTTGTGTTGCTCTGTAAATGCAGTAGGTGTCCTGTATGGGTGGGTTTTGTGTTGCTCTGTAAATGCAGTAGGTGTCCTGTATGGGTGGGTTTTGTCTTGCTCTGTAAATGCAGTAGGTGTCCTGTATG
Organism: Chanos chanos; assembly: GCF_902362185.1. Lineage (NCBI taxonomy): Eukaryota > Metazoa > Chordata > Actinopteri > Gonorynchiformes > Chanidae > Chanos > Chanos chanos. Next base: position 20,233,958 of record NC_044508.1, on the reverse strand, counting down.
GGTGGGTTTTGTGTTGTTCTGTAAATGCAGTAGGTGTCCTGTATGGGTGGGTTTTGTGTTGCTCTGTAAATGCAGTAGGTGTCCTGTATGGGTGGGTTTTGTGTTGCTCTGTAAATGCAGTAGGTGTCCTGTATGGGTGGGTTTTGTGTTGTTCTGTAAATGCAGTAGGTGTCCTGTATGGGTGGGTTTTGTGTTGCTCTGTAAATGCAGTAGGTGTCCTGTATGGGTGGGTTTTGTGTTGCTCTGTAAATGCAGTAGGTGTCCTGTATGGGTGGGTTTTGTGTTGCTCTGTAAATGCAGTAGGTGTCCTGTATGGGTGGGTTTTGTGTTGCTCTGTAAATGTAGTAGGTGTCCTGTATGGGTGGGTTTGTGTTGCTCTGTAAATGCAGTAGGTGTCCTGTATGGGTGGGTTTTGTGTTGCTCTGTAAATGCAGTAGGTGTCCTGTATGGGTGGGCTCTGTGCTGTGTAACCTGAGTCATCAGAGCTTGAGATCAAGAACAGGAGAAAGATCCACATCTGATGCTCTCACTCATTTAACTGCCTTAAAAGCACAGATTTTGATTTCTGGTGAGAGACTTAATGTAAGAATCACATGTCCTGGGGAAATACTAGCTTTGAGTATTCAGAATAAGTGAATGAGTTAAGCGTGTTCCAAATACTGCCCTAACAGCCACGTAGCTAACGCATAAGTAGCTTAAAGCAAAAGCTATGCGTGTTCCCGTGGCTTAAGACTAGCATAGCTACCTGACATTCAGAGCTAAGTGCATTAGCCTGTTTTAAATAGCGTGGCTATTCTCTTATGCAGCTGCTAAGCGCAGTCAAAAGCCGCTGCAAAGCTATCCCACAGAAATCAATCAGCAGCTAGCTACACTCGCACATTGATTCTAATAGGATTTGAAGACTAGGGAGCCCTTTTTGTCCAGACCAAACCCCACACAAGTGGATGTTGTTCATAAACTAATAGCAGAGACCTAGATAGCTGATGACATCTCCCAGCAGTGGGACGCCGCGAAGCTCCCTCACGCTGTGACTGTACTCCGTTCACAGCGCTTCGAGTAACGAGAGGGAATAAATGTGATTGGTTGAATGGATGCAATTAGAGAGAGTTTGTTGGAAGACGTTGCAGTCCCGTAGTTGTTTGTCAGAGGCGGGTGATGATAACCTGGTTGTCTTCACAGAGGTAGCAGGCTGTTTAACTCTTACATACAGCCTACAGCACTGGCCTTCAGGGGCGGAGCCATCGACTACACAGGATCCCAGACGAGGCCTTCAGACTGGCCGATGAGTGAAGCTCACTTGGTCTCCTTTTGATCACACTCTGAATATGTACACAGACCAAATCACTCTCACTCCTGAGGCAACAGGGATGGTATTGTATTTTCTAAGCACGGTTCTTCTGTAATTTATGTTGACTGAGAATCTATTCACTCACACTATAGCCAGTTCTTAAAGGAGATCTGGACTGAGAGGATCACTGGTCTGTGCTTTATGAAGATGAGTTTTTTTTCCTCCAGAGTTGACTGAAGGGAAACAGAAGCATTTCTGATGTGAATGTTAACCTCACGGAACAGAAGCTCCACTTACACAGCATCCATACGTACCACGCTTTCAAGCCATAGCCACAGCTGCCCACTAATGGACTAAGACACTTGAGTTTGAAGAGCTTGCTTGGAAACAGGCCTGGCTGTTCAACACTTAGAAGATTTAGGTTCTCCTTTCCTCCTTCTCTGTGCACCCTGAGAGAGAACAGGACAGACCCTCACACACTCTCTCCTTCCTTACTTCCCCTGTCTCTTTCAACAGCTAACCTCAGAGACAGAGAGTAGAGCAGGAGCAGGAGCAGAGAGCGCTGACGGTCCAGCGACAGGCTGTGTTATCCGTCCTGGGTAAAAGGGACACTGGAGAGCTGCTATCATCTCTGAGGACAGTCCCACTGTACTGAACACCGTCACTGCGCACAGGACAGTCCCCCTCTACTGAACACTGTCACTGCGCACAGGGCCTCAGCCCGCTGTATCTGAGCACGCGGTCAGGGCCCAGCCGTCATGGAGGAACGCGGTTAAAGGTGATCTGTCTTTTGCTGAATGTGATGTCATCCTCTCTGCCTGTTCCAAGCGATGCCATAGCAACGGTCTCAGTGTTCTATGGGTGTTCGGGTCAGGGTGCTACGGAACTCTACTATGAGTCATATTTGACATTATTTCCTTGGCTATATTATAACCATTCAAATCAATGTGATGTGTCTTTCATACATCCTGAAGAGGAGAAGAGAAGTCTTCTATGACGAGCTTTATCCTGCAAAAAGCTCTTTAATCATTTCTTACCTAACCAAGGAGCTCTAAGCTTTTAATTTCAGCCTACGCAAAATGATGCTTTAACATAAGTGTTTTAATTATTGCAGGAATGTTATGGTTGGGCTGTAAAGAAATAACACTAGCTTTTCTTTCACATTTCATATCTAGCATTGGGGAAAATGTATACTGGGAAATTGATTAAGATATAAATTAAATGCAGATGATTATGGATACGCATCTGTATTTCTCAGGAGGAGTACGACTAGCCGATAAGTCTTATCTTTCTCCAGGTCTGTATTACATGTGTCTGAGTCAGGGAAAAAGAGCCGTCTGATGGTCCAGCCGACAGAAACCACTGAGCGGCTGCACCAGCAGGCGCACTCTGCCTCCTGTGTCAGACTGCGATTTACAGTGTGGAGTAGTGCAGGACAGCTCCTGTGGACTGTTATAAAGAATCTGAGTACAGCTTAATTAATTGTGAGAATACAGTATAACTGCGCTAAGAGTGGAAAGACAGGGGATTTTTTATGATCTAATTAAGACACCCCATATGTCTTTCTCCTCTCTGTGAGGAGTAGAGGGCTTTGGGTTCTTACACACAGCAGTTACACCCTGGGGAGAAGATGAGGAGTGATCAGCCACATGCACAGTTTAACCCCCTGACACACTAAGGACATGCCTGTGAGCGGCAGGGACAGGGTGGAGGAGAGCTCTGTGTGTGTGTGTGTGTGTGTGTGTGTACGTGTGTGTGTGTGTGTGTTTGTGTGTTGTGTCCACTCTTACCTGGATATGTCTCCCCAGTACCACTCCGCCTCTTGCAAAGATCCACTGCCCAGATCCTTCACACTGTTCACTGGAGTCATAGCTTTGGCTGGCTTGGGAGGAAGAGCTGTAGAGAGAAAGGGATGGGGAGAGAAGGAGAGAGAGAGAGAGAGAGTGATGAAATAGGAGACAGCGTCTTCAGATGTTGGTTGTTCACATGACTGTTCCCCGGGCTGTGTGGTGAGAGAGCTATGTTAGACTGGGTCAGTCACACAGCCACTGATCCACAGTCAGTACATGGCCCAAAACAAAAGATCCACTAACATGTCTCACACATGTCATATACATTCAGGAGACCACAGCTAGACAAGCCCCCCTCCCTATCACACACACACACACACACACACACACACACACACATTTTAGCAAACTCATCATTAGCTCCACAGTGGGCCCTGGCAGCAGTGTTGGGACAAATCTGGTTTCTCTACCTGAACACTGAGTAAATACTGTGTGTGGAAAGCAGCAGTGGCCAGAGCTGAGCCCTGTGGCAGGACTGTCATGTTTGCTGCATGTCAGAGGTGTGTGAGAGCAGGGTACTGTGGAGGAAGGTGAACTGGATTACGTTAAGCACAGGCAATGTTTACACTTTTGTTTTACTGTCAGTCACGTAAACATGACAGTCTGTGATGCAGCAGAACATCCCGTGTTTCCGGATGGATCTGTGGTCAATACGGGAACACAAACAGAAACTGTCATACGCAGAGAGCTGGTCTGGGCGGACGTGCCTTCTGCTGAGTTTCCTCTGTTTACAGTGTAAACACTATCAAACAGCTGAAAAAGTACACAGGCCAAAGCCAGAGCTACTGCTTACGCTCAAGTGTGTGTCTGTTCAGGGTGTCTGTGTGTGTGTGTGTGTGTGTGTGCGTGTGCCTTTGTGTATACGTTTGTGAGTGTGTGTATGAGTGTGAGAATGTATGTATGTGTGTGTGTGGGCCAAAGTATGGCATCTCCTTCACAGCACTGTCTGATTCAGAGACATTAAATTGCTTAAGCCATCTAACCCAAGCACAGTCAGTGTAGTCAGTGTGCGGAGGCAGATAGAAAGACAATGGTCAGAAACATGCTACTCCCACACTGGGCCTCTGAGCTGCTAGATCAGCCACACAGAGACTTCTGTCACCTAGCTGATGGTAGAGAAAAAGCCTTTGTTTGATATAATGCTATGCATGCAATTAGGTGTGTGTGTGAGAGTGAGTGAGTGAGTGTGTGTGTGTGTGTGCGTCTGTGTGTGTGTGTGCGTGTGAATGGATAGCAGTGCCAGTAGCCCTAGCAATTCAGCACACACCAGGCTAGGTGCTGCTCGGTTAATGAGATAAAAAAAAACTCTAACTTTGTTGGGGAAAAAAAAGTGAGAACTGATTCAGCGTTCATACTGACGAGCCAGGCCAGGCCAGGTCAGGTAAGGTCAGGCCAGGCCAAGTCATCTTAACCCTGTTCTGGATCTGGATCAAGAGCCCAGCACAGAGTGGCCGTCACATGCCACCTCCATCACACTTGTTCTCAACATGGTCAGATCCACAGCAGCAGTCTTTCACAAAGACAACCAAACTAAAGAGACGGCTTTTCCTCACACGGCGGACAAGACCAATGCACACACCCATATGCCCACACCTAACTTACCATTCACTTAAGTCAGGTATGTGTATGTAATACTAGATTCCAAAAAGTCTCTGACCTAACGCTTAATAAGTGCAGCAGTTTATTTCATTTCTTCCATGCAGACGCACTGAGGAACAAAGGATTTCTCCTCACCCTCTTACACATCATTAATAAACCCCTCTGCCTACCTACTAACACACACACATCACACACACACACCCAAATTACCTCAGCCGACACAACAAACACTCTCCATGAAAAACACACTACATAATTACAGTCTAAACACTGTGACCTGGGAATGATAACAGTTATTATGAAAACTTTACAGCCTTTTAAAGGACGTGTGTTTTGCCTAAAATGACGATGTGAAAAGTGACAGGGATCGTGCCTAAAGTGCAGGCCTCACTCTTACAGAACGACAGAGAGAAAAAGGGATCGTGCCTAAAGTGCAGCCCTCACTCTTACAGAACGACAGAGAGAAAAAGGGATCGTGCCTAAAGTGCAGCCCTCACTCTTACAGAACGACAGAGAGAAAAAGGGGGAGAGTAGAGGGTTATGAATGGTGTTCTTTGAGAGTGTCATTAATGAAAACCAGCCGTGGAGGCTTTTTCGGACTGCCGGCCCTGTGGGCCAGTCTCCTGCCACTTACTACGGGCGGGTCGCCATGCCAACAGACCACAGGGCAGAACTTCCCTTGGTGGGGTGAGAGGAACTGACCAGTAGAAAGATGTCTACCCCCTCCTTAAACACTGCCGTGGCAGGTGCGTATACACACGCACACACACACACACACACACACACACATCTACCTTTCAGACTAACGGAGGAATGAGGCAGGAAACTGTGAATGGAAACAGTACATTCAGTCCTTTAAAGGAGAGAGAGGGGAGTAATGTGACCTCCTTCTCCTCTTGCCTGCTGTCAGAGGAGTTGGAGAGGAGCGTAAGCACCTGGCTCTGGGCTTGGATATGCAGACTGAAGGCAAGGCTTTTTTTTTTCTTTTTTTCATTTCTCAGTAAAGATTTATGTATGCCCCCTGCTCCTTGCATGTGGATGCAATTACCAGATTAATTATACCACTGAAAAACCCACACCTTCTCTAATGTTATGCCAACTGACTATAGCTCCCTCTGAGTACAGGAGAGAGCTGTGTGTGTGTGTGTGTGTGTGTGTTCAGACAGGGGGTATTTGCTCAATAATACAAATATGTTTGCTTTAGGTCAGAGGTGACTGTAAAGATAAATAAACATAAATACAGAAAAAAAACAATTCACATATCAGATTAGGTCGTGCACGCACACACACACGCACGCACGCACACACACACTTTGTGTGTTTAAGCTCATTACAAAGCTGCAGTCAGGGCACTGAGAGCAGAGAAAGAAGAAACAAGGAAATGCCTTTGTGGCCGGCCAGCCTGCCCCCCCCCACACACACACATGCACACACACACACACACACCAGCACCCCCCCTGGCCCCCCCCCCCCCCCCCCCCCAACCCCCACCCAGCTCTCTAAGGTGCAGCCAAAAGGCAGGTGCCCCAAAAACACCTCAAAAATGCCTGCACCACTGTTCCACTATCAGACCCTCTGCAGAATTAAACACACCCAGTCTACACACACAAACACATGTGCATACAAACGTGCACACGAAAACACACCGACACACAAACACACACTTGTCCATCCGCTGCCCCACAAAATATGAGAGAAAGGATCAACAGTACTTTTATCTACACCTTTGTCATCCCCCTTTCTCTCTTCACAGAGAGAGAGAGAGAGAGAGAGAGATGTCAGAATCACCTGTGAGTGTCATGCTGTCCTGAACAAAGGACTGTCCACATCTGGAGGAAAAGCCACCACATAAGACAAAGAATTACAACCAGCAACCCCCTATCACCAATCCCCCCTGATTCCCCCCAAGCAGGGGACTCCTCCAACCTGGCAACCCAACCCGTGTCACCATGGACAGATCATTCACTTCAGAGATGTAAGCAAACAACAGGCCAAAGCCCACAATGAGAGCACTCCAAACAAAAGACACATCACTCTACAGGTCGACCCGCAGGGTCCAAAAACCCTGCACACACACACACAGCAGGCAGTGTATGGATAAATTAGTAACTATTAGCATGTTAAAGAGAGTGTGTCAGAGAAAAATTACAGACATTGACAGTTTAGCTGGTGTCAAACTGAGAACAAAAAGAAAACTTGAACAAATACAGAGATGTTTTCAAAGAGGGGAAAACAAAGAAAGGTTCATTTTAAAACCACAAAGATGTGTAGGTTCATACACATACGAACACCAGGCACGCACGCACATACACACACACACACACACACACACACACACACACACACACACACGCACGCACGCACGCACGCACACGCGCGCACACACATGCACACACACACGCACACACACACAGGTAGGCACACATATACACACAAACATATACACACACACACAAATACACACAAACACAAATACATACAGGTAGGCACACACATACACACAAACATATACACACACACACAAATACATACAGGTAGGCACACACATACACACAAACATATACACACACACAAATACATACAGGTAGGCACACACAAACATATACACACACACAAATACATACAGGTAGGCACACACAAACATATACACACACACACACACACAAATACATACAGGTAGGCACACACACACACACACACACACAAATACATACAGGTAGGCACACACATACACACAAACATATACACACACACACACACACAAATACATACAGATAGGCAGACACACACATACACACAAACATATATATATACAAATACAAACACAAAAACCCATACACACAAAGCAAAAAAGGAAAAAACATTAAAAGAATGGACCTTTGAAATTGTGCACAATGCAAAAATAGAATATTCTTTTAAAAAAAAACCTGTGGTATATACCAACGACATGTCATGGAATATTTTCAGCACAACACACACTAACACACTAACACAAGCCTGCTTAAATCCAACCTGCTTTAATTCATCCTTTACTTCAACAACTGCTCTGCCAGTCAGACACATTCCAACACAAATGTTACAACTGACACACGCACACACAGATACCAAATCACTGTCACTGCCTCAGAGAAGCAGACACTTAGTTCCCGATAAGAACACATTACAAAGCTGGCTTAGAAAGACGGAGAGAAAAAAAGAAGGAAAGAATGATGGTAAAGAAAGAAAGGACTTCTTACCCTCCACCAGTCCCTCTTTCAGTTGCATGCCTCTGCTCTACCCCCTCTCTCTCTCTCTCTCTCTCTCTCTCTCTCTCTCTCTCTCTTGCTCTCTCACTCTCTCTCCCTCTCTCTGAATGTCTGCCTCTCTCCCTCTCTCTGTCAGACTGAAGCCAGAGGGAAAATCCCTGGTCCTAAATTCAGACGCTGTCGCCTTAATGAACCCTCGGAATAGAGATGTTGGCCACAGCCAATCAGAAAGCATTAGGGGAGGTGGACAGCTCCACATGAGATGAAGAGAAAGAGAGAGAAAACCCAGGGGAAAGACAGAGGAGGAGTCAAGGAGGGGGATAAAGCCCCTCCCTTAGAGAAAGAGAGAGAGAGAGAGAGAGAGAGAGAAACATATGCAGGCAGAGATGGACATTCATCAGAGTTATAAACATCACTATGACACTGCCCTACACCTTGAATAAAATCTCTGACACAAGGCCAGTTCTCTGAATTACATGTGCGCATGTGCATGTTTTTTTAAATGAGCCATTCACTAAATAATGACATGATTTAAAACATCACATACACACACTACCGCTCCTTTGCTAAGATAGACTGAGAGACAAATGAATTCATGTCCTGTGAGCTACCGTATATCCTTATATATATAAAGAATGAGAGAGAGCGAGAGAGAGAGACTTTTTTAAATAACGCTCAAGTTCACTGAGTAATGCTCCCTCTCCTCATTTCAGCAGTGCCAGCAAACAAAGACATCACACACACACACATACATACACATACATACACACACACACACACACGCGCATATGTCTCTCCAGCTGTCATGCTATATCTCCATCCGTCATATCTCTGTGCAGTTCCTCATACAGCAATGTTAGCAGTACATTTTCCACTGTGTGAAAACTTCACAGTTTATGATACTGCCAGTCTAACACACACACACACACACACACACACACACACACACCTATCTCAGCCACTGCTGCTGCCAGCGCCTTCCATACACCAACCTCAGCATAGGCAATCAGCCTTTTCCATATCAATTCACTGTAATAAATATTCTAATGAACATCTGCAGCAGGACACTCTCTTTTTCCCTCTCTCCTGTGTTACACAGCTCTACACGCCAGCATATCACAATGCCCAGGAATGGACAGAAGAGGAAAAGGCAAAGACATAACACACGGTCAGGGGGTGGAGAGAGAGAGAGAGAGAAAACACTCTTTATTTGTGTGACTCATAAATCTATGTGCATGTATGTGTGTGTGTGTGTGTGTGTGTGTGTGTGTTCTGTAGAGGAGAGATGAATGTGTTGTGTGGGAACCTGGCTCATTCATTCACTAATGCTGCTGTTACTGCTGCTCTGTTTCTGACTCTGTCTCAACACAACAAAAGATTTTATGCCAGTTCAACACAGATTCAACACCCCTTAAACCACCACAAATATTCTTTTCATATGACAATGAACATTTTTTTTTCCCATTTAATTACAAGTGTCTTTTCCCCATTAAAGCGATACAGGACCTTATAATCTCACAAGTCTTTTTCATTCAGTTACTCAACCATACAAGCAGATCATATTTAGGCTGAATGACAAACCAAATCTACTCAATAACAAGTTCAGCTCAGTGTGCTTATGGTTTACAGACAGTGGCTTTGTTTGCAAACTAACCGACGGTAAACCATAAACAAATCCTTTCATATTTGAATATCCATATACTGTCTCTTGTGTCCATGTACCAAGATTAAACAGCCCTCTTTGCGCTGCCTACAGGTAATGTCTTGCTAGATATCTTGCACGGAGAGTCTAGAAAAACGCTATTCTCTTACAAAGGTGGCATTCGTTTAGTAAGTGCACTGTATATAGCTTAGTTGATGACGGATTTTCACAGTCAAACTCAAACTGCAGAGAGACATCTACTGCCTCGTTTTAGGAATGTTAACCCTTCCAAATTAACTGCATGAATTAACGAGTCATTGTCAAAAAGGCAGCCCTTGACTTTTGAATGAGGGTCCAGTCCTGAGTCTATGACATCATCATAAACGGCTATAAAAAGTCACGCGTTATAAATTACAGGACCGTGACATTGCATTTAAATGAAGGACGCAGAATACAAGGCTCTGCGTTCTTATAGGCACAGCCATCCCTGTAGACTTTGAGAGATGTAAAGGACTTTTGCATACAGGTTTCAGATGGCCCACACACCAAGCCAAGCTTTTCTGCATGCAGCACTGACCAGGAGAACTGACATACGCTAACAGCGTAGCCAAAATGAATTAACAGACCATTACCTAAGACATTCCTGAAAAAAATTCAGGCAGAAAACGTACAATCTGAAAAAACTAATCTTTATCCATTGGACTATGTAAGCCATTCCACGTTGGAAAAATTACGGGATGGTTAAAAGGGAGAATGGATACGTTAAATGACACTTGTCTGACTATGGAAACTATACTTAATTCTCAAAATTATAGCTGTCACTCGACTTCAAGCGAGATCATATATAAGTACAATGGAAAACGGTCGGCACAAGTATTGTAGGATTCGGGAACAGGTCCTCTTCGCCTTGCAACGCAACCTTTTCAGTCCTCTCTCCCCTCCCCCATTCCTATTCATCCAGACTTCAACACTGACTGCTGACAAGCCCCCAAAATTCAAGCGAAATAGGAAAGGTAGAATAACTGTGTGAATGTTAGTCGTACTAAACGAAAATTGGACCGTACACTATGGTATGTTAGAACAAAGCACATACACCTCCATAAATCTGGCGCCTACATGACAGTGGTTACAGTCAACCTGAATCGAGCTGTGGACTTCATCTGTCCAGTGAAGTCCTTTTATCGCCTTTATTCTTTTGGACAATGATAAGTGAACGACTCTGCATTCGCAGAAAGCTGCGGTCAACAAATGGCAAAAAAGTAAAGTGTTCAACTTGCTAATTTAACTGTTGTAACAGAATTTAGTGAAACCTAGCCAGAAAACGGACAGCTAGAAATGATGTCACCCGATTGGCACAGCGGGATACTGGCTTCATTGTTGCCATAAGACACGTCGATTGTCACAGTGTCATGCAGCTAACGATTGGAGACCTGCGGCTAACGCAACAGTAGGATGCATAATGTTATCTGGGCTAATGTTACAAGCCGCATAAAGACACGAGCAGAACTTGCAGTCCAGTAAAAAAAAAAAAAAAAACCATTATAATTATGCATCGCAAAGTAATGGGCCATAGCACCTAAAAGTTGAAGGCACACAGAAATCTAAGGGGATTCTGATGGGAAAACTGCCTTTGACCTGGTTTATACGACTGTACAATACAGAACAAAGTACTGGTGAAGACGCATCAGTCTACAATACAAAACTGACATAGCTACTGGCTACTGTATAAAACAACAACAGATACCGACATATAACTGCTGGGATTCAGAAATATTCTCTGTGAGCTAACAAAAACTAATCTGACGATGCATTGTCCGTTTCAGCTAGGATTCGAGAACAGGTCCTCCATAAACTGGGGAAGCGGGGAGTTATGCCGGGGTTTGCGCTGCAAATACCACTCAAAGCGGCAAGCCAAGATCATTTAAACAGAAAGTATAAAATGTTGTTTCAGTACCTGGTGGTTGGTCCATTTCAATGTAAAATATTAATTCTGTGGAATAGGGCATCGTCATATCCTTCCAGCCATCTTCTTTCTCCGTATTCCAAACTGTATTGTACATTGTCTGCCTTCTCTAACGAATGACACAGTCGTCTCCCTCTCCAAAACTGATTACAGAATATCAACACGGAATAATGTGGAACGACATAAAACACTATATGGATTGAATAAGGCTAGCTAACTACCTAGAAACACAACTAAAGATCTCTTACTTTCAAGTCACCACTCTGAATGCCTGCTTCAGAATAAAATAGTAGCATCAGTCTTCACTGTTCTTACATTACTGCCTAAAGCATGATACAAAAATCTTAAACAGTCCGACAGAACAGAAAGTAGATGCCAGCTCTACAATCCACTCCGTTCTAGCAGGACAAAACTGTGGTGTTCATTTTAACTGCTCTCAACGCTGAGCAGACAACCTTTCACTTCATGAAGATTCGACCATTCCACGGCTAAAGTGCAGGGAGTCGCATAGCCTAACCAAGACACACAGTGTATAAGCACACGTCCTAATACCACCCTTCGGTGAAATGTAGACACACAGTCTTCACTGACACATAAATGCGAAATATGTACTACGAAATATGCGAAGTGTGCTGTCAGTGAAGGACTTATGGTGATACAACGAAAGTCTTTAGTGACATCATTCTATAGAACCCCTTATTCTGATGCGAAATGGTATGGTCCAACACCATACAGGATCTCTTGCCAGGCTTCTGTGCGGCACAGAGCGCAGGCTCCTGATTTGGGAGCCAATGGGAATGGGACGCTTCCCCAAGTCTGCTGCCAAAGACGGAGTTTGCGTCTTTGAATTTCCATTTTTTACAGCCGCGTGTTCCCTCGGAGCCAATGAACATGCTAGTGAAGCAGAGCCAAAGATCCCATTGGTCCACTAGTTACTATGAGGGACAAAGGGATGGAGAGAATGCGAAAAGAGAGGGAGAAATCTGAGACGCACACACACACACGCACACACACAGACACAGAGGGAGAGAGAGAGAGAGAGAGAGAGATGTAACAGAGGGTTTTCCTCAGCTGTATTCTGTTCACGATTCCAACCCCTGGTCAACTCTCCACCCACACATTTGCACGACACACACACACACACACAGGGGAGAGAGCGAGAGAGGGAGATGACATCAGTCTGAGCAAGACTGAACTATACTCAGAAGTGTGCTATTTGTTTCTGACATTGTATATTAATTAATCTATATTTAAGTCAGCCTTTCGAATGTGAACTAAACATCTTGGTTGCAAATATGGCTCTAACATAAAACCTAAAATCTTATAGAACCTTACAGTACGTGGAACATTTTAATAACAAAATGAGAGGAGTGCAATTGAGAGATAAGGGCTACTAACGACAACATAAGCATTTTCCAGTGCCGTGGCATCTTTTCTGATCGTTACGTCAGGACGAGTTGGTGGCCTACTTAAGAAACAATTAAAGTCTAAGCCCCTCCGTTTACCTCCCCATCACCCCATACCAGCCGTCTCTGCTATCATCTGTCTCATCCGTCCATCACAAAAAAAGGATGTCCCTCTAGTATGGCCCAGGACTGAGGGATGACAATGGGTGTGTGTGTGTGTGTGTGTGTGCGTGTGTGAGTGTGTCTCAAATGCAGGGACGCTGAAAAGCATCCATATGGCGCGTGCCTCTCACAGACTCCTCTTGTCAAGTGTGTCAAACTTTATTTAATTGCTTCTCTGTGTGTGTGTGCGTGTGTGTGTCAGAGATACAGGGACAGATGGGTGTCAGACAATGACCAGAAACTAACTCACCACCATAATCTAGAAGAGCTATGGGAAAAAAGAGTTAATCCCTTCTTTACCCACGAATAGATACATAATAGACACAAACTTGTAATTATTTTGGAAATGCAATACATAATTATAAGCCATACCCTGTTAATACCCTGTTAATGCCCAGCTTTGTGAAATAGATTCTCAGCAAACCTCCCTTTGTTCAGGCTAATCGCAAACTGTTGCTTTAGTGTAGGTGACAGAGGGGGGATTTGGAACGCTGGGGAAAGTAGCGTGGTCACCATAGAAACCAGAGGTCCAGTGAAACGCCATCGTGCTGGCAGGTATCTTGAATAGTTTCTCACGAGTTTATGTCAGATGTTTCAGGAGAAATGGTATATATATATAGCTATGGTTGTATTATCTGAGACATTTCAAATAACCAGCGCGAAATAACCAACGTGAAAGGATCACAGACAATTTGAACCTAAAGCCTCTGAGTATTGTCAGAGTGGCTGGCATATTACAAGTTACAGTACAATTTGCATGTTCACACGCTTTTGAGTGTAAACTAATTACAAATACTAAAGCGTGTAGATGACCTGAAAACCCCATGCATCTGAAGATATGTTCTGGGAAACTGAATTTGCCAAGGACAGTGAGTAAAGAGAGGATGGACCATGTGAAAGATTACAGAGATATTTTAGGCATGGGTGCATTATACACGGTGTCATGTAAAGCTGAGGTTAAAATCCTGATCTTTGGGCCAGTCAATGTGATTATTCAGGTCATAAAAGGAATCACATGCCTTGTGTCAAAAAAATGGCTGAAAAGTGTGACTTTGTAATGTTATGATTCAATTTGTTACCAGTCTTGGCCTGTGCCCGTGCTAAAATGAGAGAAACGTGCTAATAAGAAGAGGATAGTGACAGTAGAGTGATTGTGTCTGTATGACTGGAGCACTCCCACGGTGCAGTCACTCTGGCTGAACGTGTAGAATCTCTGTCTACTTTTATACACACAGTCATATGTCCTCTGTCAACCATGCAGGGACACCGACTGTTAACTCTGAGAGAAAGGAACATGAGGAATGTTTACTTTTCTACACACTCTGAGGCCAGAAAGTCCCATTCAAGTCTTGGTTCCCTTGTCTGCTCACATTAAAGCACTCATATGTAGATTAGTTTCACTGCTGCTCCAGTCCGAAGGGTCAGGCATGGCTAGTCAAGAAGGAGATTCTAATCTGCCTGGCTACAAGACCTCACTAACCGATCCCTGCAATGAGAGAAAGTATAAGGGAAAAAAAAACAGGGCTGGGGAAAGTTTTAAAGGTACAACAGTGACCTGCGGATTCGAGGACAGCCAGTTAGTCTTTCTGCGGCAGTGTGAAGCATCCGTGACCTGTTCTCCATCTCACAGCAGCCTGGTTGTTCCGTTCCAGTTATATTTACCACCCCTCCCTTCTTAGCGTTTCTGTGTTTTTGTCTGACTCTCACAAGTATGGAGGAAAGCAGCATTTCACTGTGGACATGGACAGCGACTCTCCTCCTTCCTCAATGCATGATTCATGAAGTAGCCGGAATCTGAAAGATGTAATATGATTTTCCACCAACTGTCATGATAACATTGGGTCGATCAGTTTTTTTCTTTTCACAGACCTCATCAGAATTATGCTCTCCTCTCTTCCTCTCTCCATCTCTCCCTCTCTCTCTCTCTCTCTCTCTCTCTCTCTCTCTCTCTCGGAGGAGGAGGAGGAGCTGTCTTATGGACATTCTCTCTCAGGAAATGTGATATGAGGAAATGCATATAGAGACACGCCATATCAGCATACTCCGTATGTGTCAGCGTCGCAGAACCGTTGATTTGGCCAGTGTGAAGGACAGCTGGACATGCACAGCCTCTCTCTCACTCTCCCTCTCACTCACACACGCACACACACACAAACACATACAGACGATCTCCTAAAACTGTAAGTCCCATATGGTCAAAACACACTCCCACTCACCCAAACACGCCCACCCATACACCGACACAAAGTAATAATAATAATACTAGAGTTTTCACTCTCAGTCTTCTAGTGCAGCACTACAGCCTAAAGTCAAATCCAAACACACTCAACTTTTAACTAGACAGACCCTAAAGAGCTGTTTTAGATATAAACTGAAATGTTTAAGTATTGTTTATCAGTTCGTTCACTGCTCATTAATAGACGCTAGATTATTAATAACCACATTTCCTACATTTCAAATGGATTTATGACCTTTGTAGAACACAGTTCACAGTCCAAAGTCAAATTTCACGGTCACCATGGAGACAAATATAAACATCTCTGTTAATGAGTTCTCCTCTCACTCCCCGAATCTGAAAGTACAGCAAATAATTCAAGTCTCTTATTTAAAAGACAAAGAACTGCTACGGCTGGGCCTATGTGTGTCAGACGTGTGTCTTTGATGGCTGGTTTGGAGAGTTTTCTCTGTAGATCTCTTTTTTGGGTAAAGCTCTCTGTAGCTCTACTCATTTGTCTGAGGTAATAGACACTCTGATAAGAGGCGGATGATTAGATAAACTGTCTCCATGTCTCTCTCTCTCTCTCTCTCTCTCTCTCTCTCTCATATTTGTCTACAGGGTGTGATTGTGTGCATGTGTGTGTGTGTGATTGTGTGCATGTGTGTGTGTGTGATTGTGTGCATGTGCGTGTGTGTTGGCGGAGAAGTGTGAGGCAAAAGCAGAAATCACCATGGCAACATGGAGAGACAGAGCCAGCTCTCTGTTAACTGCGTGCACTATGCCTCAGACCAGAATCTGACAGTAATGTGTTAATGACACGGCTAAAGTGGACGAGTCAGGCACCCCCCCCCCCTCGTGTCCATCCCTTGTCCTTTGCCTGCTCCCCCCCCCTCCACCTGCTTCTCCCCTTTAAGCGCATCAGCCAGTGAGAGGGAGCCAAAAACTGTGCCCCCCCCCCCCAATCTCCAGGGTAGCAGGCATTCTCTGCCCCCGCCCGTAAAGCAGACGGAATGATGTCATCAGGCAGTGTTAGTCTCCCTGCTGGACTGATGCAATACACCAGTGACACTCAATAGCTAGCTACTGACACCCGCCTACCAGCCTATCCTTCTATCCTGCTGAACTCTCCCTCTCATTTCTCTCTCTCTCTCTCTCTCTTACTCTTCTCCCTCACTCTCTCCTGCTGCGTTCTCAAGTTCTAATTTATCTCTCTGTTTCAGTCTCTCTCTCTCTCTCTCTCTCTCTCTCCCCCTCTCTGCCATTTATTTCTCTCTCCTCTGTACCCACGCTTATTCCACTCTCCCACCCGCACTTCTCTCTCTCTCTCTCTCTCTCTCTCTCTCTCTCTGAACAGTCATGGTTGTCATGGTATCAGGCACCATGGCTCAGCATTCTCTGGCCCTGGCAGATAAAAGGCAGGCACTTTAACCCTTTCCTGTCCGAAGAGGAGATAAAATGACATGGACTGATATAAGATATCACTGGCCTATATTCACTCTCAGACTGCTACCATAATTACTCTTTCATTCATACTGCCATACAGGTCTCCTATCAGCTGTAAAACAAGATAACACTTCAAATCTCACTGAAACTTTTGATGTTTGATAAGTGGATTACGGCCACACCCCCCTCAGTCTTGCCGACGTTTTAAGTTCTTTTCAATGACGAAAAAAAAAAAAACTCCTTTGTTCTCTAAGGACCAGCAAAATTATCTTAACAATTATGGTTTGAGACATAAGGCCAGAGAGAGTCTGTGACTGTGAACATGTTGCTTGAAAACTGAAGCAAACAGTGACAGATTAACAGGGTGTGGGGGGTGCTGATTTTAAAGTGAGTAGTGAATGACTTCCTTCATAGAGACCTGTGATGGGTAAGCTCTAGAAACTCAGTGTGTGTGTGTCATCTTTTTAAGACCTGAATGGGAACAGGATAGGTGACTGGCAGGATTACCGTGTGTGTGTGTGTGCGCGTGTGTGTTTGACCTTGGCTAGCACAATGCTAAACTCATACTGTCGATATTCCAGAGCAGTTAAGGCTCCATGGTTCTTTGCAGATTTATTGCTAGGGAGCTCAGAAGGGTTGAATGGATACAGGGCAAAATCCCTTTCAACCTCAGCTATTTAGGATCAAAGATACATACCATATGCACCAGTTTCCGCATTATCGTTTCTATGTTATGCCTGCTGCATGAATAGTACAATAATGCTACTCATGAACTGAGATATCCCTAACCATTGCCCCAGCGAAAATAATCTTTAATGTGAGTTAGTACCTCTGTGTTGGCATATAAATCCCATCCATATGTTTTCAATGAGGAGAAACCCAAAGACTCTGTTTGTGTCTGTGCCATCTCGGTTTATACATGTGATGAATTCGTCTGCTAACCACAGGCAGTAGAGCTGAACCCAGTTCCCTTTCAGATACAGTGTGTTGCTCTGTTCTCTCTCTTAGTCAGGCACCAGGTGTAAGCCAAAGCTACCATAAGGGGCTTAGCAAGGTTTGCTCACTCTAGCATGAAACCTCAGCAGAAATCTACTAATTATCATGCAAACATGAACATGCCAGGTAACCTCATCAGAGCGTTGGTTATACAGGAAGTGCTCTGGACGTTTGTTTTGGTTATGAATTTTCAGTTAGAAGTGTGAGCCAAGCATTCACACATGTTTTTAACATGCTTTATTGCCCAGAGTGCAGTTTCCCAATGTCAATGTTATTTTAAACCAAGATAACACTACACTGGATGAATTGAACTGAACTCAGTAATGAATAGATATAATACATTTTTTTTTTTTTTTTGCAAACACATTGCAAGCACATTGTGCAACTCAGACAGTGGTGAAGTGCTTTGGACTAAACTCCCTCCAGATCCTTAACAAAATGACTTCAAACAACCAGGTTTCCACATATGACCATTCAGCTGTAAACTGAAGGCCTGTATTAATCACTGACCTTAACATGGCCCCCAGGAGCACTGCACAGAACAGCACAGTGCAACTCTACCCAAAAAAGCAATACAAATGTATGTAATGATACATTTCTTTTAAAAGTGCGTATTTGCACACTGATAGCAGTGAAACAACTATAACTTTAAATTAATTCGACATGAAAAGCAGGTAGGTTTAGGTTTAAGATACAAATTTAAACAGAACTCACGTCAACCAGTCCAGGTTCATTATCTGTGCAGTTAAGAATGAGGAAGCCTTAAGCATCAAGCTGCCTTTCCAGCAGCGTGTCAGAGGTTTACCAGCTCCCAGTAAGACACCAGTTCATTCACTGGAGTGTGTGGTGAGACAAAGAGAAGAAGATGAGTGATGGGAGTAGGAGCTTGTAATACATACATGCGACAGGACTGTGAGTGTCTAAGTGGCCCCATAGTCCTTTTAACACACCAATAAATGACAAATCTATGACCTACTGCTTCACTCCTCCTCATTAGCACTTTTTAGCACTGTTTCACAGATATGCTGTGCGATTTACCCTGCGGGAACTCTGTGAGAGAGAGAGAGAGAGAGAGAGAGAGAGGAGGAGTAGATCAGCTCGTATGGAGAGTTCTGGTGTATGTGTACCCATTAGAAACACTGTCATCTTGGGTCAGACTTGGAGTTTGAGGCTAGTAACTCTGTCAAAACTGAGTTCAGCTAGGTCTGTAGGGTCAGAATCCACATTCATGCAGGCAAAACAAAACACCATTCGGTGGGATGACCAAGCCAAAACAGAGAGTGTGTGTGTGTGTGTGTTTAATGGGTGGGGTACAGCCAGGGTCAGAAGAGTGATAGTGTGTGCTTATGTGGGTGTGTATATGTGTAAGTGTGTGCATGCATGGGTGTGTGTATGTGTGTGTGAGTGTGTGTGTGTGTGTGAGTGTGTGTGTGTGTGTGATGGGTGTAGTGAGACTGGGGTCAGAGGAGTGGGAAAGTGTGTATGGGGGGTGAGGTGTGTGTTTTGGAACCAGGTGGATAAACACAGATTCCCAGAGGTCAAAAGGTGAGCGTGGAATCTTGTGTCTGCTGTGAGTGATCTCTCGGATGCAGTGCCATGTCTCATGTCACACCGATTCAGCTGCTGACCGCACACATGCAGTCAAGAAAATGAAACACTTTCTCCTTTTTTAAAATTGTCTTGGAGCTCAAAATGGACTGGAAAACACAAGAGGGAATGCGTATGTCAAAAGAATGTGAAGGAAATAGAATTGGGGTCATAGCTTGACCAGTCACACAAAGAGCAAGGGACCACATGCTGTAAACAGAATGCAGGCCGTGGCATGAGGTGTTCTGCCAAACCGTGATTTTGGAGGGAAATTTGGACATTGTAAGGTGGCAGTGAGGTAAGTGAGCGTCTGTACCAGATGGCATGATTCTTCGCGTGAGGTAATCCAGGTCATTCTCTAAGCCAAAATCTATCTCATATGTGCACTGAGGAGTCAGCTTGAGTGGACTCTGGGTTTCACACTCGTTTTCCACTGAGGTAAACAGAGGGGAAAAAAGTGATTAGAAATGGCTATAATCAACTTCAGAATAAGAGGTGGTTTTACTTGGACATGCCTTGAGCCGCGATTTGAATATGTTTTGGAATTACCGCAAAATTCTGTCATGGTTGTCTCCAGAATTTTTTAATATGTAATTTTCTTTTAGAACCATTTTCTGAGAAAATCTAATTCCACATATGTACACATGCAACACGGGGTATGTGACAAACCGCATCGTCAAAAAATAAAGTAAAAAACTTAGTATGAGTGGGCACACACCAGCTCCAGGCTAAACTGAGGACAGAGCACAGAGGAGCGAGGTAGAACTGGGGAGAAGACAGGAGAATGGACTATAGGAGAAGACAGAAGAGACCGAAAAGGAGGTGAAAAGGTGTGGGACTCTGAGGATGAGGTCTAGATCTCTGGTAAGGTTGCCAATGCTACAAACAAACACAGAAGGAAGAAAAACAGTGACTGAGAGTTTGATTGTCTGCCTAATGAGTCAGAGACCAGGAAAAAAAGAAGTAAGAGCGAAAAAGTCACCCGAGTCAGGCTGCTCTGATTAGAGAGGCCATATTTAAAATTAGTCCACTCGTCCGCAAACGCACGCACGCATGCCAACGCAGTGTGCCTCAGTTTTCACAGTATCTTAATACATACAATACACAGGGTTTCTGCTAGGATTTTCCCCTCGCTGCTCTGGTGTCCGGAAAGAATTTATTTTACCAGGCAAATCTGAAACTTTACCGGTCACGTTTCAACGACAATCTATGTTATAAACGCAAATATATATACACCTAGGCTGACAAAAGAATCATAATGACCTCAAATCAGTTTAACTATCTAATGAACGGTAACGGTAAAGCAAAACGAACAGTAACGACTGAGCAACACCTCAACAGTAACCACTTAAATGTAGGCTATTACAAAACATCTGTAACCTGTAACATCTGTAGCCTGTTTAAAAAAAGGCTAGGGCCTACATGGCATCAAATGTGGCCTATAGGCTCCCAGGTAACATCTTTCAAGTCCTCTGCTGCCGACTTGAAATCAACATGTCCAGTGTTTCTTTACAACTTGCAATACGCATCAGCCGCGTTACTCTCTCCTCCAGGTGACTTCGCAGAGATAGCTTTCGCTATAGCTATGTTTTGTATGAACATCATTACCGGACATTTTGACAGGCAAGTTTTTAATTTCTCTCTCTCTCTCTCTCTCTCTCTCTCTCTCTCTCTATATATATATATATATGTGTGTGTGTGTGTGTGTGTGTGTGTATATATATATACAGGGACGGCTGGTATAAATGGGCTAGCAGGGCTAAGCCCTCCCTATCTTTTACAATAAAGATGAGAAAATTATTGTTAAAAAAACTTATAACAGACTGTTTTACATTTTGGTGGAACCTAGAGCAGCAACAGCACCAAACAGTCGCAAGAAAAACGCAGGATATACCCAAATGGGCTTATTTTTTACAGCCCAAACACAGTAGAATCAGCTACCATTCATCTTCGTAGGGTCAAGTGAGTGACAGGTGTCATGCCACGCCCCCTTGATTTGCTGATCATTTGGGCTAAATTAATTCAGCCCACAGCCCATTTACTTTTGACCAATGACAGCGACTGTACAGACGGTACATACAGTGAGGTGCTACTGTAGCACCTGCATGTATGAGAGTGGGGAGAAAGAAGTGAGCGACTGTGGCAATGGTGGGCGTTAGCATGAACGAGGCGGATTATTTACTTTCACATCCCTTTTCTTCGATGTCGTTGGTGGAAAAATTGGAAGTGAGGAGACTGGGGACACATCGTCTAAACGACGTTCAAATAACACAAAAGGACAAACGACAAAATCGTAAGTTTTGAAACTTGGTTTTAACGAAAGGACTGGCTAGCGATAAGTAGCTAAGAATTCGCTTTTCTGTTTCCCATGCTTGCTTTTTGGAGGAGACACGGCTTGGACCGTGAATTCCTGTAAGTTTCAGCTTTGCAACCGCACTCCCTGCCAGAACCCAAAGACTCATTGGTTTCCTTCACACTGCCCGGCGGGTTGTAGGGGACGCCGCGGGATCGCGGGTTGGCATTGTTTACGGTCGGGACTAGGATAGTTTCTGATCGTCTTCGATCCTCCAACTTTCGTTCTTGATTTACGAAAACATTCTTGGCAAATGCTTTCACCTATGTGCAGTACGGATGGCCCCGGCTGTCCCTCTAAATCATGGCCCTGTGTTGCAAAACGGTTGTGATAAAAAAAAAAAAAAAAACGACAACAGTTGCAGTATCTATGGGCAATCATAACAGTTGGAACACGTTTTGTAGTGCATCCCTAGGTAGACCCTTTTCTGACATTGTAGGCTGACAATGTGGAGCATTCTGTTCTATCATGCAGCCTATCATTCCATCATTCTTGCATATTTTGTTTTTGTTAAAATGGCATGTGTTAATGTGTACAGAGGAAAATAGTTAAATGGTATGTAGCCTGTGTGTGTGTGTGAGAGGAGGGGGGAGACAGATACAGAGTTTGTTGGCATCAGGCCATTCTTGTGGGTACCTCTCTATGGTGTTGTTGTAGAGCACTTGCTATAACAAGGTATATATTGTCCTTGCTGTAACTTGGTATCTCGGATGTGATGCTGCTGTTGCTGCAGTGTAAACTACTGATGGGTATAATCCACTTGTTAGCCCACCCACCCAATATCACCACCAGCCGTCACTGTACATACATATATATATATATAAGCAAAACCCAGAAATTATATATATATGGGCAAACCCCAGCTAACACAAACCCTGACATTAAATGAATTCAATCAGTGGACGTGCAGTGCTGTTGTAGCAGGCTAGCAGCTCTGCTAATTCAGTGGATGTGCAGTGTTGTTGTAGCAGGCTAGCAGCTCTGTTAATTCAGTGGATGTGCAGTGTTGTTGTAGCAGGCTAGTAGCCCTGTTAATTCAGTGGATGTGCAGTGTTGTTGTAGCAGGCTAGTAGCCCTGTTAATTCAGTGGATGTGCAGTGTTGTTGTAGCAGACTAGCAGCTCTGTTAATTCAGTGGATGTGCAGTGTTGTTGTAGCAGGCTAGCAGCTCTGTTAACTCAGTGGATGTGCAGTGTTGTTGTAGCAGGCTAGTGTCCCTGTTGATTCAGTGGATGTGCAGTGTTGTTGTAGCAGGCTAGTGGCCCTGTTAATTCAGTGGATTCAGTTGGATCTGGTCTCCAAGGACATTAGCTGTGCCTTTGTCCTCAATTAAATCACTCAACAGACCAAAGGCAGCATGTGTGATTTACTTGTGCTCTGTAGCTATTAGATTAGATGATCACACACACACAAAAAAAGTTAAAAGGCTTGTCTATGTCTTAGTGCGTAGTTGTTCACCCCTCTCTCTATGGACAAACGTTATTACAACCCCCAAATCTAAGCAGAGGAGGCTAATCAGAATTAGCAGAGGTATGCACAAACAGATAGGACAGCTGTGATGTTAGCATTACCAAATGCTCCACAGTGGCCTGTGGGAAAAGTTAATTAAATGAAAGGCAATAGCACATGATGGCTAACTCTGCATGTTTAACATATGACTCCACTCTCAGCCCCAGACTGAATAAAACTGATTTATTTAGCCTGTCTGAACCTCACTTTTTAACTTTACTGACAGCAACGTTCAATAACGGCCACTACTATCAAATAACCAAACAACCAACTTGCTAAACAGCTAACCACACAACTGAGAATGTTGGTTTCAGTGGGAGTTTTTGACTGGAAAACCCTCAAAGGAGACGGGTAAGAATCTGACTTTGAGTGGTGATGGTCTGACAGCCCATAGGCTCTAAGGAGTCAGAGGAGACATAGGAGAACAGGTCAGGAGCTATGACATCACCTAAACCCATGACAACTGACACCAGCAGCAGCCTGGGCTGGAGCTCTGTCTTTGCTTTGTGAGGCGAACAGCCAATCATTAAGGGGCGTCTTCAATTATTCAAGGTGCTGCCACTTTGTCACTTATCCTCTCTGATGAAGACAAATGGGGCCAGAGAGTGGGAAGTTAATCCGCTGTGGGGTGGGCTGACATCACAGCTATGCGGTCAAGACTTTTCCTCCAAAAACCCTGTCCAATGCTCTGAACTGTACCAAGACAGAGGTGTTAAACATTGAACTGAAATTCAAATTACATAGAGCATACATTATACCATCACATCCTACATCAATATATGCCTTTTTGACTGAAATTGGATAAAGACCTTTGATCACTGGTTGTACCAAAGTGAGGAGTGGGTGTATGTGAACTTGAGACTTCAGTTGCTGGTATGAAGCCCTAGCCAATTCCTAAATATCAAACAGAATAGATTTCAGCAATGGAAATGTCTAGTTGAATGTAGCTGTCAACAACTGAGTCTAATATAAGTCAGAAAGCCATGGGGGGATGACATACATTCTTCTTGAAAAGAACAGATGACCTCTCCTAGCTCTTCTCACCTGGAGCTAACCAGCACGGCCTGTGTCTCGTTAGAGAACATTTGTGCTTTCTCTCATGCGGTACTCAAGGCCAGTGATGTAGGCTGTGTCCATCAAAGGAGCATAGTCATGCAATGAACTTTGGAAGGGACAAGATAAAACTCTACTGTTTATTGGAACTGACGTCGACACAAGTGACCGTCGGCCATGGCTACGCTAAAAAAAACCCCATCCTGACCTATTCACTGCTCAGTATCAAATCCTACTCTGTTTTTTCCTGCACTGACCGAACACGTTTCAAATGATCGAGCTCGATCTTAACCAAATCTTTCACAGCACTTCATCGTCCATTACCTCTCATCAAACAGCCGATTTTCCCCACGGTTTGGTTTACATCAAAAAGATATGTGTCGGCAATAAACTTATTAATCAGTGGAGAGCCATACATAGTGCATAAACTGTTCAACCCCTGACCTGAACAAATCTCTTTGAGCTTAGGGTTAAAGTCCTTGAGCTTAGGGTTAAAGAGCCTTGAGCCTAGGGCTAAAGTTAATCTCAGTTATGGAGATATTGCAGTAGTGATCAGAGTAACCTGACCCCGGCAGATAGCACCCTCTCTCATGTTTACCTCAGCTCTCTGGGTGAACGGAGGCGAGAGGTAGGCCTACTGTAGTTTTAAGACTATAATACAACTTATAGCAAAGCACCAGCTAACCTGGCCCTGAAAGGCACCAACACGGAGAGTGAGTTGAGTTCAGCAGCTCTCAACCCAACCTCCTCAGAAAACTCTGGCTCTGTCTGGGCCAGCCAGTATGACTCACGCTTTTACCAGGCCTCGCTCTTCCTCTCAGTGCCATCTATTTTACGAGCTATGAATAGTTTTATGCTATAAATACTGTAAAACCGTTATAAAAGTCAAAAAGGGACTGCCAAGTGTCTACCAGTCTGGGCATGGCAGCAGATCATCTAAGTCCATACATAAATGCATAAAAGCCCACTGAAATAACATTGAAGAAATAAGAGTATGGATTTTATTTTTAATGTGTCTAGTGAGTTCAGTCTGTGTCACTAATGAAAGCGAAATTCTATAGAATGCCAACATCCTCCCTGAAACATACTATCTGTAGTGTTTGTGCTGTTTGTGGCGTGCGTGTGTGTGTGTGTGTGTGTGTGTGTAGTGAACACAGTATGTACTGGAGGAGTGCAGGTGGAGTGATCTAAGCAGTGACATGGAGACATCCAGGGGTTATGGCAGGGCTGTCTGAGGTGAGTATGTATATTTGTAAACCGAGGGCTGTGTGTGTGTGTGTGTGTGTGTGTGTATGTGCTAATAAGGAAGCAGACTGACACAGTGTGCCATAAGCTCACTGGCCGTGGTCTGTGGGCTCTGCCATCCTTAATAGCATTAATACAGAAGAATCTCACTGCATTAATCGGGATTTATCGAGACTGGGATAAATGCCTAGCACACCATCCTGTGTGAAAGAAGAACGAGAGAGGGGTGGGGGGGGGGGCATAGCTAGGCAAGTTAATAACTGTACTGGGATGGAGTGTCTGACCAGTCCGGGCAGTGCTGGGGAAAGCTGCTTACACACACACACATTTATGAACATGAGTGTGAGTCAGACATTGCATTACTGTGTGTCCTGAGACAATATTCAGATTTCATCTACTGAAATACTCTAGCATGCAGTGAGTGTGCTGGCCCAATTTAATAATAAACATGCACAAATGTTATGTAATATGAGGAAAGAAAATTTCTGCAGATTCTAAGAGGGCATATGGGGGAAAAAAAGTGTGATGAATTTTCATTCCCAGTGGAAAAGCCAGTACTCTTGGGTATAGTGTGATGGTGCAGTGAATACTGTATTCTCTGTTGTATGCTCTAACATTCCAGACTGAGCTGACGAAACAAGCTCATTCCTCTGTGGCCCTGACAGTCACAGTAAACACAACTGCTTGACTCTCATGCCAGGTCATTGGCCTATTTAGCCTGTATGGCTGTGAAGCAGGTAACTGAAAAACCAGGCCTAGTGAGTGTGTGTGTGTGTCTCTCTCTCTGTATGTGTGTGTGTGTGTGTGTGTGAGGGAAATTAACCCCATGGTCCAGTCATACATTAGAAAACATATAACATCTGCTTATTGTACAGTGAGATAAAGGACCACAGGCCACACATGTGAGGTTCTCTTTAAGGCCTTGACTCCTAGAGTGACTGGCTGGAGACATTGGCTGTCACAGGACAGGGAGCACGGAGGCAGTAACTCCAGGCTGTGTCACCGATCTGCAGTGTCTGGATGATGCATTGGAAATTGTGAAATAAAGTTGCATTGTTTAGAAAAAAAAAAAACCCATTATGTATCTTCATGCTTTGTTTGGTAAGTTTACTAACAAAAAATTTGTGACAGTTGGAATTAATTTTGAGCAAGCAAATTTCAAGCCCACCCTACATACTGGACTTTTTTCTGGCTGGGGGGCAGGGGGGGGCAGGGTGGGGGGGGGGGGGGGGGGGGGGGGGGGGGGGTCTTGAGCAGTGTAGGAGAGAGACCGCAGGGAAGGCCAGGTCCCAGGGAACAAATCAGAGTGTCCCTACAGCAGAGACTGCTGTAATTACCTCAGTGTAGCTATCAGAGCAGAGCTTACTCAGTAGGGTCAAAGCCCTTTATCCACCACCAAATCAACATTCAGCAAAATCAAAAGCACCCATTCAAATTTGGAAAAAAGTACAATTCTACAGTTATAATGCTGTTGCTATACAGGTGGAAAGTTTTTTACAATTCAAAATGTCAAAGACTGGAATGTGAGTCCCTTGGAAAAACAGTTTAGCTGAGCCATATTAAATGTCCACTGCAATGCTAAACAACACATTCACGGATCTGTTCCCTTAATCTATAACCGCAAGAACGAGAGCAGAAAATGAACAGAAATTCATTCCAAATGTTATCCCCTTCTCAGATCAGGGGAAAGTTTCCATTCTGTTAGGAGAAGACAAAAATACTCCACAGGGCTGGTGGCAAAAAACATGCTTTTAAAAGTCACGACCTACTGTCAAAGCCAGGCAAAGATGCATAGGTTCAAAAAGACATCCAGGTTCATACCTATGCGTTTATATGTGTGTTTTCTCTCTGTGTATTTATACATTTATGATTTTTTTCCTCACTGGTTCTTCCTTTCTTCTGTAATTCCACATTGTGTTTGAGCTGACGAACAATTCTCTCAATGATTCAAAGCAGTGTCTTTTACTCTATGTCTGAAAGACAAGATGTGAAACTGATTTCTCTTGGTAAGAATGTGAAAATCAAGGTTACTGGACTTTAAGATGTATATAACACAGAAATCCTCATTAAGAGTGGTCTACTGTAATAACCCATCAGAAAGCACCGGTCTGCCAGAAATATCAGAAGCAGTCCATTAATAATTCCATTATGAGGAGCTGAACGCTATGCTGGGTAAAAAACTTAAAGCTAAACTTAAAACTTCCTCTATTTCTCACATGCACACGTACTTACACGCACGCACACACACACACACACACTCACCTGCATGCATACACACACTCACGCACACACATGTGCACACACACATCCTGCCCTGTGGCCTCCCATCTGGTCCAGTGGTTTAGCACTATGGTGTCATCTGCACACTGCCCAGAAGGTCTGAGACGGCAGCAGCTGCTCTGTGGACTCTGTCCCTGTGCCCAGTCATTTAAAATTACACACACACACACACACACACACACACACACAGACACACGCACACACACACACGCACACACAGACCAACAGACTCACATACGCGCACACACCCACGCCCACACGCACACACGCGCGCACACACACACACGCACACACACACACACACACAGACACACACACGCACACACATACACGCACACACAGACCAACAGACTCACATACGCGCACACACCCACGCCCACACGCACACACATACATGCACACGCACACGCACACGCGCCCGCACACACACACACACACACAGACCAACAGACTCACATACACACACACACACGCACACGCGCACATGCACACACACACGCCCACGCACACACGCACACACATACACGCACATGCACACGCACACGCACAAGCACAGACCAACAGACTCACATACACGCACAGACTAACAGACTCACAGACACACACACACACCTGTTATTCACTTACCTGCATGCACAGATACACACACATACACACATATACACTCTCTCTCTCTCTCTCTCTCTCTCTCACATACACACACACACACACACACGGACAAAGACAGGTTTACTCTTCAGTGTCACTGTGTGTGTGGTAGGATTTTGTTCAGGTGATGGAAGTTCAAAGGTGATGCTTCTCTGGATTACACTCTCAACACTGTAATCTGACAAGCTACTAAGCCCCGAAGCAAACATAAACATATCATAATCCAGTTCCCAGAAACACGTCCTGCAACAACCTACATTTTCTCTGAAACTCCTCACCTCCATATTTCTTGTTTGTTTGTTTTTTTTTCCCTGAATGGTCTCCATAAACTATTTTTCCAGCGGGTAATACATAATGCTACACTGATGTCAAATGTTTGACAGACAAATCAAAAAGATTGTCACGTTAATCCAAACTTGTTTCTAAAACGGAAAATTCGAGGAGGCCAAACTCCACGTAAGTGTCCAAAAATTACACCATTCTGTTGTTTATTTAATTATTGTTCTCATGTATTTACTCTGCTGTAAACAAACAAAAAACATAATAACATACACACAACAGTGAGAAGACTTATTCTGGATTTGATCTGGGCCTGGGTCTGAGAATGAGCCCACAGATGAAACAGGTTTAAAATGCGCTTGTGGATCTGAAAAGAATAACTCAGGGAGGAATACATTTATTAAAATAGAGTTCATTTTATCTTTACCAGAGAGAGATGGAGCTTAATTACCACTGGCTTGTCTTTCTGTGTCTGTTTTGTTCGTCATCTTTCCCCATAGCCTTTCCTCCCTGTTCCCAACCCTCCTCTTCCTCCCTTTCTCCTTGGCCTCACCCCCGTCAATAGGGGCCGGCCTCTCTCTCTCAGCGGGGGAAACATCGCCCAACACAAATGACTCTTATGCACCACAGACACCTCTCAGCGTGACATTGGCCGGGTGTGTGAGCGTCTGAAACATGAGGCTGCCCTGAGAGAGTGACAGACATCACAGGAAAAAAAAATACACAGAATGAGGGAGACAGGGCAATAAGGGAGAAAATGAGAGAGGACTGGTGAGGAGCGAGAGAGAGAGAGAGAGAGAGAGAGAGAGACAGACAGACAGAGAGAGAGAGAGAGAGGGAGACCTGAGTATGATTTAGTGACAGTCTTTTGAGTTTAAGTTATGTATGTGAGATGTTCCTGTATTATTTCATTCTGATCTTCCCTGTGTCTCTATTATAGACAAACACAGTCTAAATGGTACATTAAATATACCCATTAAAGCGGCTTACATCTCCGCTAATATTAGTCACCATCCTACAGATCAAAGACCCTGAGCTTAGCACTGAACAAATCGTATTAGAGCCAAAGATTCAGACAGCTATGCATGCCTGCTCACACCTGCTCATCAAAGACACTTCGCCCCTGCCCCTGCTCTCACACAACTCCTGGGATTAGTTTCTCTTTTTCAACCATTTGTTCAAAGATGTCTAAAACAGTACAGTCTTTAGCTTGACGCAATATCCTCTCTGATCCCCTCTGTGTTTTACTGACGCACTAATTGACTGTTAACAACACAAACGTAGCACATTTATGATTTACATGACTTAAAACAGGTATAAAATACATAAATACAATTCTAAAAATATATATTATTATAGGTCCCATAAGACCCAACAGGAATGCTATAATGGTGACCCATCAAAAAATCAGCCGTGGTGTCTGATTGGATGGTGAGTTTTGAGTTGATTAATTATTAATGAAGTGGGTGGAGCAGCAGTGAGACATTAATGAAAGGGAACACCCCCACAGAAGGGGTCACCATGGCAGCACCTATATCTATATAAGTCTTATCTCTCGGACACAGGACACAATTCTGCCCAACAAAGCCTTCATTATTTAGACACAGATGGAGGGGCCCATTGTTAACAGAGACGGGATTTATGCTTCCCCAGCGACCTACAGCGCTGACCTTCCCAACGATGCCTCCCTGTCCAGTCTCTACAATGACAAGGAGACAGGGAGGAGAGAGAGAGAGAGAGAGAGAGAGAGAGAGAGAGAGAGCAAAGGAAGACGAACAATAGTAGGGGATTAGGAAAAAGACTTTTCTCAAACGTGATTATATTTCCTGTTTGTTCGTTGGTTATTAATCAGCTTTAATGTTTCTAGAGGTTGTGATATTTCAGCTGTAATGAGTGGAGACTTGACTGTCCCCGGCACAGGGTCAGGGGTAAGTGTTGTATACTGGTGTTTGTGCTCTGAAACATTACCTACAAGCCTCAGTGTTTACTCACTGTGACATTCACCGTAACAGGGACAAAACTAAGTGATCACTTTCTTTTCAACTAAACATCAGAGTATACCTGAATGACTGTTCTTATGGCCTCATCAACAGTACGTATGTGAAGGGCTGGCTGTCACCAACCCTCTGTCTGATGATAAACCCTCTCACTGGGTCCTGACACTCCCTCGGTGCGTTCTGCCCCCCCCCCACACACACAAATTCGGCCAATCAGAATCTGATTTCACTCACTGCTCAACTCAGGTCAGTTTCTGATATAAAACACACATAATCTCATTGTCCATTCACACACACACCAACAACCCCCCTCTGTCCCCCACACATCTCTAACCCTGTCTGCTCAGAGGGGAAGGACGAAGTGTTTCCTTACAATGTCCTCACTTCACCTCCTCTGACTAAATGGCTGTGAAAAATCCCCTTACCCTCTGAAATCCCCCAATCCCTTCCCAAAAGATCATCCACACAGCTCCAAACCGGAGGCCCCAAAATTTCATGCCTGTAGGAGATCTCCTCTGTGCCTGGAGTGAGATTTGGGATATCTAAAACCAGTTGCCACACCCCTGCTGACATTTTCACCCAATGAATCCCCTTCTCTGCCTGGTGCTCTCACTGATAGGCCTGTGTGCTTGGCTTTGATGGACAGGAGCCATTTTCTCTGCTATAGCTGCAGTAATTCCACCAAGTGGATGCACCTTAACCTGCTTTAGCTTGGCCAGTCACGGCCAGTCACACCGCTCCACCCCAGCTCCAGACCGACACCAGTCACTTCTTTACTCACAAACACATCCATCTGTGGATCTTCACAACTCAGCTCCATCTAATCCATCTAACACACATACAACTACTGCCACACACTCTCGCAAACACCCCAAGGACACACACCTAACCCTCACTTCTCACAAACACCCCAACACATGGCCCGAACGCTGTCCTCTCACACATACACACACACACACTCACACACGCACTGTCCTCTCACACACTGTCTCCCTCGACCACAGTCAGGTATGGTCCTGCATGCTGTGCGCTGATGTGTGTGCGTGTGTGTGTGTGTGTGTGTGTGTATGTGTCTGTGTGTGTGTGTGTGTAACGGTTGAGGGCAGTTCAGTGCAGTCGACGCGTGTCCTTGTTTTATGTGGGTTTATTTACGATAAAAAACAAAACAAAATCAAGTTAAATCGTTTGTAATCACAGCACAATGGAATCCCACCACAGGTATCTCGTGCTATCCCACCACAGGTATCTCGTGTTCGAATATACACGGTCCAAAAACTCTTTGTGTGTGTGTGTGTGTGTGTGTGTGTGTGTTTGTGTGTGACAGAGAGAATAATCAACACATTTGTGTCGTACGATGTGTATTATGCCAGAGTTTGTTGAAATTTAAAAAAATTATCATTGTAGCTCAGTGTCTTCTCTTTAGTGATTCTGCCTCATCACATTTCAGGTTTATACACACACACACACACACACACACATCCAAATCTTTATTTTCAGAAAATCTTTATTTCTCTGAGGAAGACATTATAAAGGCAGTCTGTCAAACGTTGACCAGTATCCTGTCTCAGAGTGATGTGGCTCCTCATCACTGATCCAGAGTCAGCTATCTGATATCAGTGCCTTAATTAGAGAGGAGCAGAGGTGTTCCCAGAGCAGTGCTAAGGCAGTAATGACTCTGTGGGGAAAAATGGATTCTCCCTTTTACTCATGCAATAAACCATCAGTTCTACTGAGCTGCCACAAGTATTCCTTCCCTGAAATCTCATTTCTCACATTATACCAGTTGTAAACTTTTAATATACATTTTCACATTATACTTTTGTCTTTAACTCTCTTACTCACACACATACACTTACTCTTCCTCTGGGTCTAACAGTAAGACAAAGTCTTCTCCTTATACAGTTAGTTGTTCTACACTGCTAATGTAAGTAACTACATGCACAAACAAACAAACAAACAAACAAACAAACACACATGTACATGCACACACATACACACACAAACACACGCACGCACACAAAAGGCTAAAATGTGTGTGTGAAAATCTCGATTAAGGTCCCAATAAAGCCATTCTTTAAGCCTTCTTTACTCTCATAAGGAGACTGTAACCAGATTAGGAGTATAGCCTATATGTTTAAGGAGGAGAATTAACAGCTGTCCTCCACTGCAACCCGCCATGATACCAATAAGAGTCCAACCTTCTGCCGAGAGCTTACAGTAAAGAAAATAATACCAGGCTAACACACACACACATGCGCGCGCACACACACACACCACATACACACCGCTTACACACACACACCACACACACACACACACACACACACACCACATACACACCGCTTACACACACACACACACATGCGCGCACACACACACACACACACCACATACACACCGCTTACACACACACACACCACACACACACACACACACACACACATGGACACACACATGGACACACACACACACCACACACACACACACACACACACACACACAACAGGGCAATCACGGGACAGTCCAGCATTACTTCTCTTTGGGGACCTATACAAGATTAGGTTCTCCAACAATATTAGAGAGAGAGGAAAAAAATAAAGGAATACTAGGAAGAGAGAAGTGACTGACAGCAGAATGTCAACACACTGGCTCCCTCTGAATCACATGAGTCCAACCCAGGGTTTGGGTGTCTTTACCGAGACCTGGAGCTGAGGCCAGAGAAACACAGGGAATGCCAGAGAAAGATAACTGAGACTGAGATGAAACGAAGGGTGAATTAACAACTGAGACTGAACGCACAAAAGAGTGAGCTGTGTGTGTGTGTGTGAGAGAGAGGAGTGTGTGTATGTGTCTGATAGTTTAGATGAGATATATCACGTAGCAGGATTATGTGGAAAAAGAAAAAGAAAAACTAAAAAAAAGAACATTCATCACGTCATCTCTAATTTCTATCTCTGGGCAGTGAGACCCATACCTTACGCCTGTATTAGGAGCTTCTCTGAGGTAAGAGGGTAACGTCTTCAATGCAACATGCCTGTCTCCTCATCCCCTGTGGCATATGTCTGACTGTACTGCCCAAGCCCTCTGAGAAAAGATTCTTAACACGACAGTTTCCTCGAAGACTCCACATGCCATACGGCACAGCACAGCACAGCACAGCACAGCACAGAGAGTTTTAAATTCAGTGGGATTCACCTGGATAAATGAAAGAGTAAATAAAAAATAAAAATGTTCAGACATGCACACACACACAAACACACACATACGCGCGCGCGCACACACGCACACACATGCACAGAGACAGAGACAGAGACAGAGACAGACGCAGACGCAGACACAGGCACAGGCACAGACGCAGACGCAGGCGCAGACGCAGACGCAGGCACAGGCACAGGCACAGGCACAGGCACAGACACAGACACAGACACAGGCACAGGCACAGACACAGACACAGACACGGACACGGACAGAGGGGGGTATTACATTAAAGGGAGTAATGAGCTGCTGTATGTAACACTATGTCTAGTTCAATGCTCTCTCTCTCTCTCTCTCTCTCTCTTTCTCTCTCTCTCTCTCTCTCTCTCTCTCTCTCTCTTTCTCTGCCCCCCATGACACATCAAAACGCCCACACATCCACTCTCACACACACACACACACACACACACACCACTCCTTTCTTCTCTCCGTTCCTCTCTTTAGGGCCCCTGGTCTCTCCAAATCCTGTTCCCTCTGGTTTACTCTGGGACAGTGTCCTGACTTCCCCCCTTAATCAGCTTTAGCTTGCATCAGTGGGCCCACTCTGCCCAAAGTAAAAGCCCTGCTTCCTACACTAAGTCTTTCCACCCTGACCTCCTCTCTGTCTCGCTCTCTCTGTCCCTCCCTCCCTCCCTCTCTCTCTCTCTCTCGCTTTCTCTCTTTAACTCTCTCTTCCCCTCTCCCTCGCTCTCTTTAACTCTCTCTCCCTCTGGCTCCCTCTTTCTCTTTCACTCTCTCTCTCTTTCTCGCTCTCTCTCTCTGAGTCACTGTGTGTTCGTTATCCTATGCTGTACCAATTGTTGAGAGAGTGCAGAGTTGCACTTTTTTGCATTTGCTGTCTGTCCTGTGGAAGAGGAGGCAGGCAGTGTGTTCTACAGGAGAGCCCAGTCTGGGTCATTGTAAAGAGTGCATGATATAAACAGGCCCAGTGCCTCTCTAAACGGCCAGGCAGGGAAGACAGGACAAGCTTTGGGACAGCAGGGGTGGGAAGATTGCTTTTAGATTTTAACTGAAGTTTAATTTTGCTTTTAACACACTTGTATACTTCCATAATCACAGAATTTTGTAGAGAGGAAAGAGCAAATTGTGCAAAATTAAAAAAGACATGAAAACTCCACAATCCCCATGTAATGGGCTTTTGAAACACTGTGTGTTGACATCTCATTCACATTAAAGCAGCAGCAGGGGGTGCAGATATATGTGGAGATGTGGTTTTACCTTGTGTGTGTGTGTGTTTGTCCGTGTGTGCACATCTGTGTGTGTGTGTGTGTGTGTTTGTGAGTGTATATATGTGTGTGCGTGTAGTGTGTGTACCTGTGTTTGTGTTTGCGTGTGTGTGAGTGTGTGCTTGTGTCTGTGTGTGTGTGTGTGTGTATGTGTGCACCGGTGTGTGTGTGTGTTCACTGGGTCCATGTTGATTTATAATGAATGACGGTGGCCAGTGGGAAGCGTATGCTGCATTATCCCACCACCTGCTTTATCCAGACAGTAAAAAGGGCAGCTAGACGTCTAGAGATGAGATCAAAGCCTTGAGTGAACTACTGACTTAATGGGCTTCTCTGCTTGGGTCCTGCTTCCAGACAGCACGAAGAGTGAGAGAACGGGGGGGCAGAAAGAGAGAGAGAGAGAGAGGGAGAGAGAGAGGGAGAGAGAGAGGGAGAGAGAGAGATAGAGAGAGAGAAAGCGAGAGAGAGAGAGAGAGAGAGAGAGTGAAGGGGTCAGTGCTAGGTTTCGACCGAGGGGAGAGAGAGGGCCAATGCGGCTGCTAGGGGAAGCTCTCTCTCTGAGGGCCGTGAATCTGAAGATCTGACCAGGGGAAGAACATGCCCATTATACTGTGTGTAAAGGAAACTCAGGCCTTCACACAGGCTGTGGCAACGCTGGAGGAGACAGAAAAAAGAGAGAACTGTTTTTTTTTTTTATTCAAGTCTGGACAGGAATACATCAGTAAGTATGGAAGGAGTGAATGGATAAGACTGTCTGTGAAGTGAATGACGGTGCCCTGTTTGAAAGGTTATTCCTCCCTGATTTTCACTGCACCGGTTTTGTTGTTTATTGTTTTTGTTTTTTTATTGGTTAATGTTACTGATTGTGTGCTACACTTTGATCACACGCCACTAAGCCATCAAAGCATCACTGTGTTTTTTGCATAAACATCGGTGGTAAAAATCATACATTTTCATTAAACATTTATGAAATATACAACATGAATTGTCCCAATCAGTTTTTGGCCCATCCACACGCACAGTCAACCCATGTCAGAGCAGTTGTTACCTGTCTCTGGGCAGGAGGTGTGTGCAGGGTACAGTGGCATGGAATGGGTGGTAGGACTTGAACTGACACACGCTGAGGCCCTGAGAAGTCCTTGCTGAAGTAAACCAAAGGGTAAACCTGAATGTTCATGTTCCATGTTCATGTTATCTGGACTCAGAGGGCTTTCTGTCTCACCCACAGGGC
This sequence comes from Chanos chanos, assembly GCF_902362185.1. Lineage (NCBI taxonomy): Eukaryota > Metazoa > Chordata > Actinopteri > Gonorynchiformes > Chanidae > Chanos > Chanos chanos. The sequence goes on along the minus strand of NC_044508.1, from coordinate 20,197,484 downwards.
CCTCTGTCCGTTTGAAGAGAGCGTTGCTGAAGTCTGCCTACTTTTAAATCCCACAAAAACCAAGTCCTTCACTCTGGAGGCAGGAATTAAGTGGGAATGACGGGGTTTTCCTTTTCTGCTGGTTCAGAGAAAGGACAGCTCCTTTAAGTAGAAAGCTCGGATTTCCGACAGAGTTCTGTGTGTATGCTTTAGTACTGTAAAGTGACGCTCTGGTGTCCTTAATCCAGAGCAAAAACCAAAGCATCCACCACATTAGCACTGAGGGCCAAGTTAAACTTCAGGTAAACTTCACTGAGTTAGAACCGGACTTCACCTGGGCTGCCAACTGTTACTCATTCAAATCAGACAAACCAGTGGCATTTTACATTGAGGCTTGTTTGTGAAGGGAGCATAAATCCCATTAATAGACTTATTAGCTATTTGTCAACTATTAAATATGCATTGTAATAAATTACAGCGCCTGAGGACTGATTTGAAAAACAGGTTTGACTGTCCAGATTTAAACAGACCAGTTTTAATCAGAAAGTCACTTCCAGAAAGGTTCATCACCTTTAACCACTAACAAACCCATTATATGTTCACAGTTCTCTGGTACACAAAGCGGCGTCTACATCAGACAGTGACGTTCAGAGTTTACTGAAAGTTAAACTGACGCTGGTTTAACAGTCATGATTGTTTATAATATGTGAGCAGTCAAATGCGTTTATTTATTGGTTACTCAATCCCGTGTGTGTGATGAAGGCCACAGAGGGAGCTCTGAGTGGTTTCTGTTAGTCCTGTGTAACTGCCAAAACTAAACAGACTGTGGGCTGAGGCACTTATATCATACACTGTGTAAAGCACCAAACTTATGCCGCTTCATCAATGGCTGCAGCGTGAATGTAAAAGTTTCCAGATTGCTGCGGAAAGTTTAGGCCCTAGGGTGTAAGAGAGGGGTGGTGTGTCTAGAGTCTGGATTTGGAGATTAAGGTGAGTTGAGCTTCTCCACTTTGACAACCGTTACATCATTAACACGCAGGCTCGAAAAGGCAGCAAACTGTCAGAAATCAAACAGCTAGAAGGAAAGAAAAACAAGAAAGAAAAAAAAAAAACCCAAACAAACAAAAACAGAATATGAACTGTTTAAAAGTATGAAGTGAAGGCTGTCCTCTGGTGCAGTGGATGGTGCTAATGTGTGGGAAAAGTTCACAGATCAATACAAACCCCTTCATCAAGATAAGAGCTCAGAGAGTGTCAACCCTAAGCCCCCGGAGAAAAAGTGAAAGAGGGGGGGGGAGAGAGAGAGAGAGAGAGAGAGAGAGAGAGAGAGGGAGAGAGAGGGAGAGAGAGAGGGGAGGAGAGAGAGAGAGAGGGAGAGAGGGAGGAGTGCTTTCTAACTAAAACCACAGCGCTTAACCAGGGGACTAGAATAACGTGAGACTCAAAGAGTGAAGGCACGCAACAGGATCCCAGATGAACACACAAACCCAAACCCGCTTTCCACGGGCACGGCATGCACAGGCTGCAGGGCTGACAGGACCTGTGGTTTACCTCATTGCCTCCGCACGAAAACTGGGGTCTGCACCGGGACCCCCCACTTCCACCCCCAGCCTGCCCTGATGACTCCTGATGGAGTATAGGAGCGGCAACACTAGCCCTGGCCCTCCCATACTTTCTATTGTTTCTCCTCCTCTCAGTGAAGCGAGTAATATTTCACACGCACGCAACCGCTGGCTGAGGAGAGGCACAGATACTCCTGTTTGGAGCATGGAATGGGAATGTTTTATCTCTGGACTACCACCAAGCAGAAACTGCCTTGCTTTCTTACAAATGATTTTTTTCCCAAAAGAGATGAACGAAAGAACATCACATCGTTCTAATGCGTATGCAATATTTACAACGCCGGCTGTCTGAAATCAACGCTGGGAAAGTCTGTGTGTAATTAGTGGTTGTGAGAGAGAGAGAAAGTCTGATTAGTGAGTGGAATTAAACACCTCCAGGGATAACTGTCCAGCTTAAGCATTATATTAGGGCAAAGCTAGCAGTCTAGACATAAAGCCTTTTCGTCTTGTCCCAAACAATCCCTCCCCTGCAAAGCTTTCGTTCCCCGACCTTAACCATCCTGTTCTGACATCCATTTAGCATTGCTTTAACAACTTAGCTATTAACGCAAAAGCTAATGTAGTAGCAAAAGCTCTAAAACACCCTAATAAATCAGCGGTGATATGTATATTCAGTGATCGTGTGGTAGTCTAATGTCTTTCAGTTGTCTCTTGTCTAACTGTACATTTATGGTTTCATGTGCCAGCATATGACAGGCTTCATAAGTAGCTCTCCTGTCTATTTAGCTGGACCATGTCAAATTAGCGAGGCATAGCCAGATGACAGAAGACAAAAAACGCTTTGGCATGTTTTCAAGCCAACTGTGCGTGTGCGTGTTTACATGCGTACATTGGCAGACGTGCTGTTGGCAACCTGTCAGTGCAAAAATCTAAACAATTAGTAATTAGTCAATCTCTGGTCTCAGTCCTGAGAACATGGGAGAGCAAGAGACGTCTTTCAATTACAGCAAATTACAGTACTGCCAGGCCCGGTCCTGCTCACTCAGTTAACAACAAAAAGGGCAGAAAAGACTTGGGTAACGAACTCAGCCCATCCCAAAGTGTCACTGAACGTATTCAGAGCTTTGTGGTTGCGTTGGAGAAAAGAAAGAAAGGGTGGGGGGGGGGGTCCCAAAGCTTTGGTCAGTTCAACTGAATTCAGCCACGAGCCTAAAGACAAAATGCAAATGAGGGAAAGCAGGATTCTCTCATGAGCAGACAGCCTCAGTCTCAGCTGCTCTGCTTATCAGCCCATTAACAAAGTCTCTCTTCTCCACTCGTCTGTAAACAGCCCTGAATCACGAACACACAGGCCTATCTAAACCTCATCAAACTGACAGACAGAAAGAAGAGGAGAGAGAGAGAGAGAGAGACAGAGACAGAGAGAGGGAGAGAGAGAGAAGAGAGAGAGAAAGAGAGAGAGAGGGAGAGAGAAAGAACATATATTTAGTGAGATAAGTGTGCAAAGCGGTGTGGATTCCATTAGCAGTAATGTAAAGAGTTTCTCCATGCTGACCAGTGCAGAGGAGATAACCTTCCAGACCACACTGGTCTGGGCTGTGTTTTTCAGACCACCACACAGGCCAACAGTGAGTTGAGCCTTCCGTTAAGCTGAGGGCATTTCTAGGAAAGAAAAGCCAAGAGGACAGACGAAGAGAGGATAGAGTAGCATTGAAGGATCTTCAAACAAATGCTCACAAGACAGCGCTGGCCAACTGCCTGTCTGTGTGCGTGCGTGCATGTTTGAGACGGGGGGGGGGGGGGGGTATGCTTGTATGAGGGACACTATGAGTTAGTGTCTGAGAGACAAGGGTGTGTGTTTGTGTATGTAGGCGTCTATGTGTGTAATATGGTATAGGTGTGTGTGTGTTGTGCACATACATAGCCATGGCTTCTTGTTTGACTAAAAAAACATAATTTGGGCTGGGATTTCTCATTCTGTGAACCTCAGTCCTATCCCTCAGGTTCATACATCCACCACAACCCTTTTAATCCAAACCCATCAATCAACAATTAGCAGCCTTAGGTTTGCAACTGGCTTAATCATTACGTTGGCATCTGCTTTGTCTGTCTCCATGGCCTGTGCTTGGAATTAAACAAGTCCTGTTAGCCCAGTCCACCTCATTAACTTTCTATAGAGATTACTTGTATCATTCATTATCACCAAATAGGCTCAAGTCACTGACTAAGGTCGAAGGTCAGCAGTCAGCCAGATCTATGGGATTTGTAGTCATAGGGAAAAAGGACAGTCCTGTGTAACTAGGTTGATGTGGATTGTAGTTATTTTTAACTCAGATTTTGAGGTCCTCTGTTAAAGTCTCATCGTTTGATGTGGTGAGAAGTGGCAGGTGGGCGTAACAAGACTACGCAGACAACCTGGGCTTCACAGATTCTTCTCTGGAAGGTTGACTGCCACGTCGTAACCGACCAGGACGTAATCAGAGTAAATCCCAGCCTCTGTTTGGGTGCGTAAAAACGCAGTTTGTTTTGCAGTTAGGTCACTGTGCAAAAGCGAGCATGCTGGTGAGAGCAGCTCTGGAGTAATTTGTATGGTAGGCAAAGCCTCAGCCTGGGCAACCTCAGCAACTGTGATCTCCCTGTAAACAAACAGAACAGAATATACGTGGGAAAACATTCAGCTAAACACGTCTGGCACGGCACGGCGCTGGCTGCGTCCAAAAACAGGGTTCTGAGAGCGCGGGCCAGCACCCGCCGCCCCTGCAGCCTGCTGCGAAGCCCGCCGCTACGTCATGGAAGGTTGGTCTGGGAAAAGAGAGCGCAATGGAGAGAGGGATAAGCAACGGGCCAGGCTGAGGTTAAAGGGGATTTTTCTTCCCCCCTCTGTCCCAAACCAGGCCTCACCCTGCCCAGACCTCCGGAATGCCAGCAGCACCGCTGCGGCTTTCTGATGGAGGGAAAAAAAAATATCCCTCAATTGGTGTATGTCAGCAGAAGCCTGGGTAGCAGCCGGCAAATGAGCAACTGGAGCAAGTTCACTCTCTGTCTCTCTCTCTCTCTCTCTGTCTCTCTCTCTCTGTCTCTCTCTCTCTCTCTCTGTCTGTCTGTCTCTCTCTCTCTCTGTCTGTCTCTCTCTCTCTCTGTCTCTCTCTCTGTCTCTCTCTCTGTCTCTCTCTCTCTCTCTGTCTCTCTCTCTGTCTGTCTCTCTCTCTCTCTGTCTCTCTCTCTGTCTCTCTCTCTCTCTCTGTCTCTCTCTCTGTCTGTCTCTCTCTCTCTGTCTGTCTCTCTCTCTCTCTGTCTCTCTCTCTCTCTGTCTCCCTCTCTCTGTCTCTCTCTCTGTCTCTCTCTCTGTCTCTCTCTGTCTCTCTGTCTCTCTTCTCTGAGTCTCTCTCTCTCTGTCTCTCCCTCTCCTCTCACTCAGCCTGAAGACAGTGCCTTGCATCTTATTTGTTCCAGTTAGCCTTGCAACACAACGAGCATTAGCATTAGCTTTCTGACCTAAAATATCCACTTTGGGGACTAATAAACAAATGCCTCCTTCTGTTTTGAGTGCTGCTTGTGTATTGTCAACACAGAATACTTTGAGAAAAAGTGCTAAAAAAGAAATGCTGAGAAAATAAACAAGTGCCCGAAAAACAGCTCTGGGTTTGCTCGCGTGCGACGCAGAAGTCTCTCGTTCTCTCTGGAGTGCATTCTTCTCTGACAGCATCATTAGAAGGGTGAGTGTGGGCTGAGAGACTGTTTCCAGCCACAGAGAACCAAAGAGAAGGGGCAGTGTGCCAGAGCCTGCCCAGGGAGGATGGCTGGTCTGTGGGTGTCAGCATAGCCTTGAGCCCTAGCTGTGTGGTTCTTTCTCCAGGTCCCAGAGGGTTTGTCTCTCTCTAAGAGACATAGTTATTCCCCAAAACTCTCTCTCTCCCTCTCTCTCTCTCTCTCTCTCTCTTTGAGTCACTGTGTGTTCGTTATCCTATGCTGTGCCAGTTGTTGAGAGAATGCAGAGTTGCACTTTTTTGTGTTTGTTGTGGTGGGGTGCAGAGATAAATCAAACACCACAGGGGAAAATCATTCCTTGATATTGATGAGGGGTGTGAAGCCAGCCACGGGTCATGTGGCGTGTTATTCACACAGCATTTGGGCACTGCAGGCTGCTGGTACCCATGCAGGGTCAGAGGGAGCACCCTGACTGGCCCGGAGCTTTGAAGAGAGGTACCACCGCCAGTGCCAAGCCAGACTGCCAACCTCAGCCCAGGGCAACACCAATTACAACACCCCCCCAACGGTTACACACACCAATGATGAACAGAGAGACATTGATGTTACTGAGTGTATATGGTAGGAGGGCTAAGTAAACATACGCACACCCACACACCCACACGTACCCAGAAACACACACACATACACACATACACACACACACACACACACACACACACACACATACAGAAACACACACACAAATCTTCCTTGACAACACAGTGTGTAGTCATTGACTTGCCTTCTCTCAACAAACACAGTTGTATAGTCTCACTGAGAGAATAAGAAACGGAGCCCTGTTCTGCTGTTATATAATGTTGCTGAAGAAACAGAGGAGATGAAAAGTAAGGAGAGAGAACTTAATCACACATTCAGATGGAGAAAGTGGGCGGGTGAGAGGATATGACTTCGGCTGAACTTTGAAGCCTGTCTATCAGACATCCAAACGGTGTCTGGCGCAACTTAATCCCCCCAATGCCCCGGCCTCCAGATTACCAGAGGGGCCAGACACTTCAGATTATAATATTCATGAACATCCTTCATCTCTCTGTGTGCTGATTGGTGTGGGACTGTAGGAACATGCTCCTAATTAGAATAGCTCCACCCCCTGCCTTAATGATTTCCAGCTCAGCAATCACACACAAACCCCTCACATAACCAACACCAACTTTCTCTACTTACTGTAGGGTTATCAGGACATGATTGTAATCAGTCATGCATCAACAGGCTAACAGACTGACTCGTATTCATAACCAATAATTATAAATGTGTGTGTGTGTGTGTATGTGTGTGTGTGTGTGTGTGTGTGTGTGTGTGTGTGTGTGTGACTTTAATTAGGATAGAGAGGAAAGGGAAAAGAGAGTAAAACAAATGAAGAAACATTGTGAGGGCTGTCCCCTGCAGAGGTAGAATACACTCAGTGTCTGTGGATATCCTACAAATGAGAGGGCCCTTTCTCTGCAGACCTGCACTCATGCATCCTGATCCGCCCGAAGAGAATCGACCCGGTTCAGCAGGATGCACTGATTCTCTTTACCTCCCGCCCCAATCTCCCCCATGCATCAAAGACCTTCACCAGAGCTGGACCAGGGAGAGAGACTGACAACCGGTTCAATACATATGTACTGTATACAGAAAAGGAAATGCCAAAGACAGCTATTCTGTTGGAAAAGACTTCGCTGAAGTCCAGTTTCTCCACTGGATTATCTATACTTTTGAATTATAAACTTTCCTCATAAATGTGTCTGTAGCATCAGTGTAGAAACAAAAAACATCAAGGTTCCTTTCTTTTCTCAGCAAAACAACACAGACCACTATGCCTGACATCGATAATACAAAGAGTCTGAAAACTTTACCAACCACTTCAAAATGATGTATAGAAAAAAGGTATTTTACACCAACACACACGCACACACGCAAGCACGCACGCACGCACGCACGCACGCACAAAGGGTTAAAGGTCGTGAGGAGTGTAGGGTTACAGGTTGTGATGTGTGTAGGGTTAAAGGTTGTGATGTGTGTAGGGTTAAAGGTTGTGATGTGTGTAGGGTTAAAGGTCGTGATGTGTATAGGGTCAAAGGCTGTATTGTGCAGAGGGCAGTAGCTGCAGTGACCTGCTCTGTGGGCTCAGTAAATGCCAGTTTAGAGCTAAGGGAACAGGGATGTCTTTAATAGTGTTAGTGCCGCTGGCCTCTCAGCTGCAGGGCTTTGGGAAAATCAGTTTAGGAGCTTCATGTCAGAGCGGGATTGGCCTTCCAATGGACGTGAGCAGATTGGCATTGAAGATCCGAGGATGACACGGTCACTAAGCTGAAGATGAGTTAGGAGGGTGTTCCATGACAAAATCACCCAACCTCTGACCTCAGGAGAAATGAGTGGACGCACATGCACACACACACAAACAAATATAGACAAATACAGACAGATACAGACAAATACATACATACACACACACGCACACACACAAACATGCAAATACAAACACACACCCAAACGCATTAATGCACAAACACATAAATAGATAAACATACACAAGTACACACACAAACACAAAAACAAACTAACACACACACACACACACACACACACACACACACACACACAAATAAACACAAAAACATATACACACAAACATACGCTTAGACATACAAACACACTCCATACATAAATATTGAAAAAGCATCCAGAGTTTGAGACAGAAATGTGCTTGATATGTAACGAATGTGGCCTCAATCTGAATGAATAATTTCATTACTCCTCAACAGGGATGTAGTCCACGCTGAGATTAGAGCTGTTAATCTTAGAGGAGCGGACTCTTCTGAGGGACTGATCGATCTTCTCTGATGGAGGAAGAGTGTGAACACCAGGAGAGACAGACCTGGGAGTCTGAGAGAAGCAGCAACTGCTCAGCGCTCCATGGATTAGACACGCTGAACATGGTCCCAGCATGCACCCTGGCTGCGCATCGTCCCAAAACGCCCATCACTGACCGGCCACATGCAAGCAGACAGGTTAGACAGGATCGACTGGGAACCTTTCCTGATTTTTAAGTAATGAAATCAAAACTTTTCGGAAGAGGGAGGCAGAATCCCTTTAGCTAAGTGCTCAGAACATAAAATCAGATTAAAGTCTAAAGCAGGAGTAAGTCTGGACGTCTCTCTCTGCACTACACTGCTGCCTGCTAATTCAATTAAATGGCTTTGAGTCCTGGGAGCTGTGCCCTCAGCCTGGCCTACAACCCAAAGCACAGGGATTACCATTACAGTGGAGCTCTCCACACCGACACACTCTCCCTGGCCAGCCTGCCTCCACCCCTCGCATCATGACCGCGAAAGGAGCGTGATGTGTTTATAGTAATGTCTGAGATAGGTGCCGTAAACACGCGTTACATTCAGACAGAAGTATGTGTATGGGCACATGCAGCCTGTCTGCTGATGAGTCACAACGTGGTGCCCTCTGGTCTAAGGTGACCAGTGCTGCCCTTCTCTGATTGGCTGGTTTCTCTGAAATGTTATAATTTTCACACTCCACTGCAGTTATGTGTGTCTTACTCACTACAGACCAAAACACATCCTTCTTCAGATCCTCCCAAAAATGTCCAGAGGACAGAAGAAATGTCTCCTGCCAGACTTCCCACTCTCTAAAATCACTACAAATGTGTGTGTGTGTGTGTGTGTGTGTGTGTGTGTGTGAGTGTGCGTGTATGTGTTTGTGTGTGTGTGTTTCTCTGCTCAGTTGCCAATAAGCTTTTAAATGTCAAGTATTACATTACAACATTTATCTGCAGTTGTTAGGCCTATCAGACCTCACAGGGAGACAGACTCAGTGTCTGTGGAGAGGAACTACAGATCTGTGCCACACTGCAAAGCTGGTATAACAGCCCCCCACCGCTCACACCCTCCTCCCCCTGGCCCTCCTTAGATTCCCCCACCCCCCCACGACTGTAACCAACCCACTCCATATCACACAGACCTCCACTGACTCTTAGCTTACAGTCCTGACGCAATCCACATGCATATCATCTCTCTCTCTCTCTCTCTCTCTCTCTCTCTCTCATTCCCTCTCCTTCTCTTTCCTTCTCATTCTCTTTCCCTCTCATTCTCTCTCTCAGCCCCCCCCCTCTCTTTCTCATTCCCTCTCTTTCTCTTTCCCTCTCATTCTCTCTCTCACCCCCCCCCCCCCTCTCTATCACATACACATACAGAGTCAAACGAGTTTGTTTCCCTGATATTTTTAAATGTATGTGGTTGTGATGGCAACGCAGAGTGCAAACACAACATGGTGTTTAGAGAGTATGTTTGTTTCGTTTGTACAGCTTATAATTATAGTTTTAGATTTAAACAGACAATGACGTCTTTGTTTAGAATGCTCACAGCCATTAACACATTCGCATGCACAGCTCATGAAACATTCTCCATAACCTAAACTGTACCCAAAACATGATTTACCTAAACTATAACCTAAACATGATTCACCTAAACTATAACCCAAACTATAACCTAAACATGATTTACCTAAACTATAACCTACATGATGTACCTAAACTATAACCCAAACTATACCCTAAACATGATTTACCTAAACTATAACCCAAACTATAACCTAAACATGATTTACCTAAACTATAACCTAAACTATAACCTAAACATGATTTACCTAAACTATAACCCAAACTATAACCTAAACATGATTTACCTAAACTATAACCCAAACTATAACCTAAACATGATTTACCTATACTATAACCTAAACTATAACCTAAACATGATTTACCTAAACTATAACCTAAACATGATTTCGACTACAGGTTTTTAACAAAAGCCCTGTCTCCCACTCATTACAATGAACTCCAGGAGTGAGAGAGAGAGAGAGTGAGAGAGAGAGAGAGAGAGAGAGAGAGAGAGAGAAATAAGAGAAATAAGAGATAAGAAGGTGAGAGAGGAAGAAAGGGAAGATGGGGAGATGAACTGAGGCTGTGGTGGGGGGTGATGAGACATCAGTCAGCCCCACTTGATCTTTGCCCTGAAGTATGTGTGTGTGTGTGTGTGCATACGTGTGCATGTGTGTGTGTGTGTGTGTGTGAGTGTGTGTGTGTGTGTGTGTGTGTTTGTGTGTGTGTGTGTGTGTTTGTGTGCGTGTGCGTGTGCGTGTGCGTGTGCGTGTGCGTGTGTGTGTGTGTGTGTGTGTGTATGTGTGTGAGTGTGTGTGTGTGTGGGGGGGTGTGTGTGAGAGAGATACTACCTTGACAGAGCAGATGACCTGACAAGTTTGGCTGCTGGAATCCTGTCAGAACCATAAAACCCAGACAGAAGCTTCAGTTCATAAATCACATCAAATATTCCAACACTGAGAACTGTAACTGCATGCTCAGAGTACAGTGAAACCTGCAAAGACTC
>NC_044508.1:20161797-20176797 GCF_902362185.1 Chanos chanos | reverse complement strand
ATGAAAATTGGCACAAATATGGTGTCAACTAAGAGATCAAGTCATATAACAACCACAGCCATCACCCTTTACACATTCGCTCTCTCTTTCTCACTCATTTTACAGCATCTCATGAGGTCCACAGAGGAGCAGACCAGATCGTGTCCCTATAACATATTAAGCCAAGGACAGGCTTGGTGTTTTGGGACACCAGACAGCTAAAGATCTCCATAATGCAAGCAAATCCGTAGTGCTTGTAAATCTCTCTTATCAAAACACTTTCAGTGTGAGTAAAGACTAAAAGCTGCTTTGGCGATCCCTCTCTCTCTCTCTCTCTCTCTCTCTCTCTCACACACACACACACACACACATGCATGCACACAGACACACACACGCACCTCCCTCAAGCCAAATGCATTTCCTCTGTGAATTATGAGCATGGGTAGGGCCATGAAGGCCTGGTTGGTTAAGGCTTGACTGGTTATGCCTGCAATAGTGTTTATGTAAGATAAGTGTTCAGAGGTTAAAGGTGATGCACGGTGGGGGGTTAGGTGATGGATGTCTGATACTCTGGAAGAGGTCAGCACTTTGACCTTGGCTTGCACCCCGCTGAGTGCAGACACAAGGACACTTTATTGACTTTCCTTTTACACACATATACACACACACACACACACACACACACACACAAGAGCTTGCCTTACTATACAACTGATGACTTTCCATTGACTTTCATGTTACTAACCAAGACACATTATGGCACTCTGTGCTTTACAGCTGATCCTTTGTCTCCAAGTGTTTAACCTTGTGCAGGCAAACATAAAGTCCCCACAAGACAAGGTTTGTCTCAGACATAAGGCCCTTCTGACTCCTGTAAAGCCAGGAAACCAAACACACACACACACACACACACACATACACACACACACACACACATACTGACAGGACAGAATAGCCCCATCCTTTGCCCTTATGCGAGCATTACTGCTTTAGGCTGACCTTTGCCCTCTAGGGTCATGTTCACAGGTTACAGACTACGATTGAGAACTTGGCCGAGAACAGCTGGTCTCAGCACGACACAGTCTGGGGGGGTGGAGCCATTTGGACAAAGTGTTTCTGCAAACTGGGAGCAATGGTCCCAGTGAGCCAGATGGGTACGTGTGTACTGGCCTGGCCTCATTTAGTCATTGAGATGAGACTCAGCTGGAGGTAGAGCTAGAGGCACAGGGACTGTCTTGGTTTTATAATGAAAACAAAAAGGGAGCGATAATAACACTATGATATAATATTACAGAGTTATTCATAATTATTCATCAATGTTACATTTTAATATTTAACAATGAATAAGGATTAAAACTCTAAATGTTTGCCATATGATGTTGCAACTACGCTGCTGCGGATAACTTACAGTAAATTAATGAAATCTGGACAGACATATGATAATTGTTCAGAAAATAATCAAAAATGTCCAATGATTCCATATTTCAGAACACAAGCAAAATGATAATATAGTGTATGTATGACATATTTCCTATGAAACAACACATAACAAACCAACAGGAACAGAGGCGGAGCTGGGTAAGACCTGGGAGAACAAGAGCAGAGTTCATATTGTCAGGTGTGGGGACCGTCATGATAAACTGTGCAGCCCTCATGTTAAAACAGCATACAGTAAAATCCACTGACTAAGACATGTCTACAGATGGGTTTTGTGGTATGAAACAGACTGCTGCCTGAGCGATTGGTTTTGGTCAAATTTATTGACCATTTTTTTCCCGATTAGGATCATGCAATACCAAAAGCATTTCAGCTGTGTCATAGATTTGGCAGTATGACTGTATACAGGGAGAGTGAAGTATGACATGCAGACTGTATACAGGGAGCTTGACAGTGGCTCTGTTACAGATGTTTGCTGTCTATGGCCGCTGCTGTCTGGGCTATTACTGGTGAAGCTGTGAGGCATTGGAAATATGAGACGGCTGAGCGGTGGGCGGACAGAACGCGCTTACGTAATGTGGGCAGTTTGTTCTCACAAAATCAGACAACACTTATGGGTAATCAAGCAGAGCCGAGAGTGGGAGTAGACAGTGTGTGTGTGTGCGCGCGCGTGTGTGTGTGTGTGTGTGTTTGAGTGTGTGTGTGTTTGAGTGTTCATTTCAGTGGGAGTAATGTGGAGCTAGGTCATAGAGGGTTGGTGTGAACTTGCCCCAAGGCATGTTGCCACCCCCGTTAAGACACACACACACATGCACACAAACACACACAGACACACGCACGCATGCACGCACACACGCACACACACGCACATGCACAGACACACACACACACACACACACACACACACACACACACACACTCCACTGCTTGTTCTGCCCACTGAACACTGTGAGTTTGACCATTTTGAAGGGGTCATAAAATACATGTCTCTCTGTGAGAGGAGGACAGCACTGAGAGCCTAGCAGTGAGGAAGACTTGCTTAAAAGTCTCTGACAAAAGTCTGTGTCAAAAGTCTCTGTGTGGGCCCTTCACTGCTGTGAAAACACAGAGCAGATATCAGACAACATATGTACAGGACAGAAAAACATGAACTATTCAGGGGCTAACAATTGGTTTGACACTGTAAGAATCTTCTTCAGAAGAATGAACACCCCAGAGATCACAGCTGCTGTTTTCAATAAATTTATTCTAGCAGCACTTTTAACCTAACTGGACCCAAAGACAGTACAGTTAGACAAACACAGGGATGCCCAAACAGCCAAGTGGTCTCAGTATCTTGGGATCTCTGGATGATTGAGATGGGCCAGTCCACATGAGGGTTTTAATGTCAAGCTTAAGAACTCCATTACCTTGAGCGGTGTAGACCAGTTCACTGTAAAGAACAGCCGGGATAACTGGGCAGGGCAGGTCCTGCAGGTAACCCCTCAGAGCACTGGCCAACGCAGGCAACTCATACTGGTCCAGGTCCATGCTGTCAGGATCTGAGAAAGAGCGAGAGAGAGAGAGGATTATTCATTGTATTCCACCCGTTCAGGGTGCCCTAACTCCTGTACCCTCTGTGGAAGTCCCCTGCCCGTGGCGGTGTTCTCAGGCTAGCATGATTCCTCAGTTATGTTTGAGGTCATTCATTTTTCCACACCAGGAGTTGTGTAGTAGCGCTAGGTAGCCATTGCATTGTGAAGAGAGGGTCAATGGCTTGCCTTTACACACAACAACAGGCTTGCCTAAGAGAGAGGGAGAGAGGGACCCTACGGACTCCAGACCAGAGTGGATACGTCTGGCACAACTGGGATGAGAAAAAACCCTCATTTACTCGCGTGATCATCCGTCCGCAGAAACATATCTCTGGAATTTTGCGGTTACCAGCGATAGGTATCCTAAGTGAACAGTGTACCCTGTTCTTCAGCCCACAGAATCACAGTCAGATCATTGTCATACAGATGTATCATTATTTAACTGGGGTCTGCTGGTATCTGATATCACAATCAACCCATCCTACTTTAACAGCCTCACAGTTTGAGTTTAATTACTGCACGTTTAAACACTCCCTATGTCTGAAAACTTCATCTATTTAAAACCAACCACTGCTCAGAGTTATTAACAGTAATAATAATAATCAAAGGGTAATTAACCATGCAGAAATTAATCAAGAACCCCCCCCCCCCCCCCATGCCAAGAGTGGTCAGTTCCCTGGACTAATGGTGCTCCGAGCCATCCACCCTTGGGAAGCAGTGATCTGGTGCCACACTTAACAACCACAGTGACTTTGAATGGAGGGCTACCCGTCAATAAGGCACGACCAAGTTAATGGTGGTATGGCTGACTGCAATTATATAGCAGGAAGGTTAAAGGCCTTCTTATTGTTCAGATATTATATAGACATACTGACTTATCTGAAAAACGTCAAGGATTTTGATAGGCTTCTCATATTGTCCTAAAGAGAGGGTTTTCAGTTTACACAGACAGAGTGTAACTGCAGACTCTCACGAAAGGTGCAATAATGGAAAAATATGTCAGGACATAAAATACAGCAAGAACGATTAATATAGTGAAAAATAAAGTGGCAAAAATGGTTTACAGCTTCCTTTCAGAGGGTATGTAATGTTCACTATGTGTATCTAATGAATGTAGTTATGTGTTTACAAAATATATGTGATATTCATTATTTGAGATATAATCTATGCAAAAATAAGTAATCCATTGTTTAAGTGTCTATAGGGAATGTATATATTATTATATGGAGTTAACCGCTATTGGGCCTCTCGACTAACGTACCCAGACAGCTGCTTATTTTTAAATATCATTGTAGATTTTGATTGTACAGCGTAGAGTAGGAATAAAAGATTAACTTCAGGACTGTTGGACTTTCCAAGATTCCTTTTAAAGCCACAGTGATGTCTCCTGGAGTCATGTCTAGTTCATGGGTTGACTGCATTTTTAACAAGCTAAAGAGATACACCGACTGTGCTTAAAAACTCTCTTTTGTTCCTCTTGGAATGAAAGCATCACTGTTTATTACATTTAGGGGATTTGTCTGTAGATCAATGATGCCTAAATGTACAAATCACAAATAAATTATAAAAATACGCAATGGAAAAGAACAAATCTTGATAACTGGATAAACCACAACAGACTAGTATAAAAGGAGCCAGTGTTTTCAGCAGACATAAGTGTATCGGTGTGTTCTCCTCTCTTCCTCATGCCCTCAGTCTACTTCAGTCACACAGTTAGGTGGTAGAATGATCACAGTCTTCCCTCAGGTGAACCACATACCGTGTCCATCTTTACATAAAATGATAAAATGATTACACCGCCCACAATTACTTCTTCACATAGTTCACATGATGCTAATGCTACACAATTCATTTCAAAACATGCCTGAATCGAGAGGGGAAAGATTGCAGTGTGTGAAGTGAAAAGCGAGTTGTCTGCATGAGAGAGAGAGAGAGCGTGATTTATTCCTAAACACTAGGTGTATTGTAAGCAGTAATAGGGAGCGTGAAAAGCATCAGAACTTCTTCGGACTGAAATGCCAAACGATTTTTGAAGTGTAAACTAGGTAGTGGACATCTATAATCTTTAGGGAGAAGTCTCAGAATGATGCAAATGTAGTTTTAATAGGGTATTTCATATTTTAAATACAAAATCAATAACATCATGGTGTGTCAGCTTGGACGCTATGGTTAATAGTCATTTCTCAGCTACCACCCCTATAAAACAGACCAAAACAACTTAAAAGTCTGGATCAAGCTGTTTTTATGTGGGGGGGAAAAACAGCAGGAAGCACTGTCAGGTCCAGGGTTAGTCAGCTACAGGGAGAATAGGAGATCTGAATCCTGAACCAACTGATAAAAAATGTAAAAACTCCAGTTGCACAGTACAAAAGCTATGTGTTCAGTAAACCACCCACAGTGGTCATGGATTAGTCGGGGGGGTGGTGGGGCGACAGCAGCATTTACCCTCTGTCATTTTTATTCTGTTCATTCTTCCGTTCTCATTTTTTCCTCATTCTTTCTCTTATCTCTCCCACAATTCCTCTCTCTGCCTGCTCTGGGTTTACATTCTTATAAGAGGGCTGTCAGAGTCCTGTAGCTAAATGTTAATAGCATTGATTGGACTCCTGACTAATGGTAAAGTAATGTTTCCTCATCACCAGATTCCCAGCAAGATCAAAAGGCTGTTAAACACAACTGATGACTCTCCCCTTCTCTAAACGTGACTAGTATGTGGACCTGTTGCTGTCTGTCGTACTGGTTTCTGAACAAGCAGCTGACCCTGGCAGTCTGGGTAAACCAGGAAAGATGACCTACACGACCCACGTGCTACATCATACAACACTATAAAAACCTTCATACACACAATGAAATGCAGGAGATACTGATGAAAGCAAAATATTTCAGGTTGTGAGTTCAGTTAACATGATTTTTGTTCTGTTTGGCTCTGACTGAAATGTTTCTCCCTTTTCTCGTGTAGATATTTGTGTACGCGGATTTATCCAGAATGATTGAATGATTGAATTATTATGAAGTTTAACAATAAGGATAACAGGGGGAGCTAAAGTCAGCTGACATCCAAGATGAAAAGGGCGATATTTTGGTATTTGTGAGACTGAGAGTGTGGAGGGATGAACATGTTTTCATGTAAAACTGAAACAGGGACACCTGGTAAATGAGTGAGAGGGCAACCTTTTTTAGCAGTCATACACAGCCTGAAGATAATTATAGCTAGCAAAAGAGCCTTAGAACAATCCTTCTAAAATCCTATGAACACTTTTCATTAACTTAATGGGCTAGGTTATCAATCCACTTATAGCAAATTAAACCAGCTCTGTTCCAATTTTTCCATAAACACCCTACACAGTAAAAATTCTTCAGTCAGGTTCAAGGAGCTTCAAACATCCATGAAAATGAGTGGGGTAATAGATAGAGAGAGCATGACTTGGGGAAACGGCATGGAGCCAGGCCAGACACCGCATCAAAGATTCAGCTTTTAATCAGCAGTAATGATCAGCCTCCTGAGAGACAGAAGTCCACATCATTACAACCTTCTAAAGGGGATTGAGAAACAGAAAGTCCAGGATCAATAGCTACTCTGGGTTTTAGATAGCTCAAGCTCTCCAACCTACGCCTTCATGGGTAGGTCTCTGGGGCAGCCGTGTTGGAGAAGGTTGGCGTCACCAATGCCCAAGCAGCTGATTAATCCCTGTGAGGAGATTAGCCTTAGGTCAGGCGACTAATTCATCAAGCCCTCAGGCCAGAGGATGACCCAGGCTGTACTGTGGCTTGGGTTAAGAATGACCGCCTCACCATATTCAACAGCAACCAAGCAAAACAAAACTGTGTCCATGTCTGACCTGCAGCATAACAGAAGTCAAGGTTCCTCTAGAGACACTATGGTCTGTTTCAAAAGGAACATCTACCCTATCAAAGACTTAATAGCATTCTCTGAGTTTTCTGCTTGACTGAGTTCACAATGTCACTAAACTAAGCTGGGGCGAGCTTAGGATGAGGATTTTCCATGCTAGCCATCCCTTTGTCACAGATGTACAGCCAAGCGAGAAATGAACCCATATTGATCATGCTATTGCAATGAATCCCCTTTATTGGTTGGACTGTCTGTCTGACGGATCTGCATATATTTTTTATTTTTCTAATCATCCTCCCAGTGGATACCCATCTGCCCCATTTTCATCCCTCACTATCTGTTCTCATTGATTGTTTCCCACTGCATGGCTGATCCATATATTGTTGGAATTTCTCTGGGTGTGCTTATCAATGCCTGGCTTATGTGGAGTGTCCCCTATTCACTAACGGACTCCTCTAGCTCATCAATCAGACTTCACCAGGCCCTCCTCCCCCCGGCCCTCCGTTTTCATCTATTTACATGCCTGTCAAATTAATTCATTGTCAAATTCAGCCTCCCAATCTGCCTGCCTGGTCATTATTGATCTGCTCTCTGCTTTATCTGTGTACCTAGCACCTTGCCCAGTCGTTTTAAAACAAAGCTCCCATTGGCCGGCCCTTAGCCTGTGTTGGATACATCACAGGTCAGCCGGGTGGCCAATAAAGCTCAGTGATTTCTGGTTGAAAGAAGGCCAAAAAGGTCACAAAACCAAGACCGTGTGTTGGCAGGACTCTGGAGGTGTTGCAATTAGCTGAAAAACCCTAACAGTAAACCTGCCAAATCCACACCTGACAACACTGTTCACTTTGTACGTAATGTTAATTATTACATTGCAGTTTCCCTTCTCTCGTTGTACATATTTACTTAATTGAATGATCAATTATTATATTATAAATGCAAATAAAGAATTTAGTCGAATTATTTTTACTATGAAAAGGTCGCCAAAGAGATTGACGGTTGACCAGGGGCATGAGAAGCAGTGGAGACAGATGAGGAGTGAGACTAGTCTGCTCAAACACATTGAAAATGCTTATTTCCTTATTGAAACATGATTACACATTTGTGAACTAGTTTCAAGTTTCAAGTTTCAAGTTTATTTAGAGCCCAATATCACTGTTTACAGTCTCAAAGGGCTTTACAGGCCACAACAGTCAAATCAAAACAGGACTACACAATTTACTTAATTTCTCTATTGTTATTTAGTTGTGATTCAGTCATCTCAGGAATTTTGAGGCTGTTTTCTGTGGTGTGGAATTTTTGGGCCAAAATGCATATATCCTAATCGTGATGATCTTATTTTCAATACAAACACGTTTTCTATTTTGTGTTATAAAGTACATTGGAAGCACCTATGTGGAATATTTAGGCCATTAAAAAAATACATTGGTTATGTGAACAGGATTTGGCACTTCTGAGCATTGTCTCTGTATTAAATATTTGTTGATAAGTGTTAAGACCACAATATTGTTACACTGAAAGAAAGCAGCTCTACATTCTGTGGAGACATTTCACGAACCACAACCCCAAATGGCGAACTTTTGTTCACTCTCTAATCATGAAACTTGACACAGATCATGTGACCACCTGTGCCCAATAAACATACAGCAGTCACGGTCTAGTTGATTCCAAAGGAGGACTTGGCAGTCATTTCACTTTATGCTAGAGTTTACATAATGAACCAATCCAGGTTTTATCCTCTGGAGTCTGAGGTCTGTCAGCCACTTTTGAGGTAGTTTGACATGCCTAGACATTTTTATATATTTCATCTATCTAAAAAACATTGATCCCAAAATGCTACATATGCTTATATTCAGCACAAACTCAGCACCAATAATCTGAGAGCAGTAAGGATTTCATTAATCTATTTTTTGTTTAAATCAACTGTAAACATACACTTTTCAAAAACCTATTTTCCGAGATATTGTAAAAAAGAAAAAAAAAAACACATTATAAACCTTTCTGGCAAAGACTACTTGGGGCCTTAGGGTGACCCAATATGCACATTTAAGGGTACACCTTTTCTGATTTCATTCAATTCAAAAGAAAACTGGGCCATTTACCCCTAGCTTGCCAGCTAGCTTTTCATATTCGAGATGATAACAGCCCTCTCCACCACCCGTAAACTGGCCGTTCTCAAACCCTGTTAATTTAGCTTGCTATGTAACTAAAGAAATCTAAGCAATTTACAGCAGTCAGTGATCAGCATCAATTTCAATTTATCAACATCGTTTTTTTGTTTGTTTGTTTTTTTTTCAGTTGTACCTTTTCGGTTACCCAACTACCCCTGTCCATTTCCCAAACTACATTCCCCATCTCTCTCTCTGCAGCACTGCCCGAAAAGCTTGCCCATGTATTATCACTTTTGGGGCTGTGGATTTGCAGGTTTTGAGATGCTAAAATTGAATGGGGTTGACTTGGCTTGTGTGGTAAAGGTCATCACCGGTTTGGGGTAATGCTTGTCCAGTCAGACAGTTGATGCCAGAGCTAAATTTAACTTTGCAGATGGTCTTACCCTCTCCAATAATCTGACCCTATAACAAGTCCAGGTCTACGGCAAGTGGTCACGGTGAAATTAAATAGAGGCTTCATAAGTATTAAAGGTTGAGGAAAATAACCGAACATAAGCTAATAAAAAATCCATTTGGTGTACAGTGTTGTGGCGTCCAGGGCCTTGCCCTAAGTGGCTTTGAGTGCTGTACAATCACTAGTGCTCGGACAACCAGTTATAGTATCTCAGAAGGGACTGCCCTCTTGGACTTTACAGGCACAACAGTGTCTTGGGTTTACCAGGAATGGTACAACAAATAAAACCCATCCGATCAGCAGCAGTCCTATGGGGAAAAAAACAGCTTGTTTATGGGAGAGGTCATAGGAGAACAGTGGGAACTAACAGATAGACCACAAACAGACAAGTAATGCCACAGTATATGTGTAGAGGAGCATCTGCGAATTCACAATGCAGCAGCTCTTGGCACGGATGGGCTCTAGCAGCAGCTGATGGCAGGTGGCCATGCTGGAGGTGGTGTGATGGTGTGAAGTCGGTGTTACAGACTGGAGGAGGTGGTGTAATGATGTGGAGTCAGTGGTACAGACTGGAGGAGGTGGTGTGATGGTGTGGAGTCAGTGGTACAGACTGGAGGAGGTGGTGTTATGGTGTGGAGTCAGTGATACAGACTGGTAGAGGTGGTGTGATGGTGTGGAGTCAGTGGTACAGACTGGAGGAGGTGGTGTGATGGTGTGGAGTCAGTGGTACAGACTGGGGGAGGTGGTGTGATGGTGTGGAGGCAGTGGTACAGACTGGAGGAGGTGGTGTGATGGTGTGGAGTCAGTGGTACAGACTGGTAGAGGTGGTGTGATGGTGTGGAGGCAGTGGTACAGACTGGAGGAGGTGGCGTGATGGTGTGGAGGCAGTGGTGTAGACTGGGGGAGGTGGTGTAATGGTGTGGAGTCATTGATACAGACTGGGGGAGGTGGTGTGATGGTGTGGAGTCAGTGGTACAGACTGGGGGAGGTGGTGTAATGGTGTGGAGTCAGTGATACAGACTGGGGGAGGTGGTGTGATGGTGTGGAGTCAGTGGTACAGACTGGAGGAGGTGGTGTGATGGTGTGGAGTCAGTGGTACAGACTGGTAGAGGTGGTGTGATGGTGTGGAGGCAGTGGTGTAGACTGGAGGAGGTGGCGTGATGGTGTGGAGGCAGTGGTGTAGACTGGGGGAGGTGGTGTGATGGTGTGGAGTCAGTGGTACAGACTGGAGGAGGTGGTGTAATGGTGTGGAGTCAGTGGTACAGACTGGGGGAGGTGGTGTTATGGTGTGGATTCAGTGGTACAGATTGGTGGTATTAGCTTAATGTTGTGAAGAACATTTCCAAGGCACATGTTTGATGCAGCACAGAAACACTGAGTCCTGCTGCTGACCAGCTGCATCCATCCACAGCTACAGGTCATCGGTTTTGTAACATGGACCGTTCTCAAAAGGTTATACACTATGTCACAGAATACGTACTGTCTCAGAATGGGTCCAGGAACATGACGGCAAGGTCAACCTACTTGAGTGACCCACTCAGTTCCCAGACCTCATACTAATACAGGACCCCTGGGGGGAAATGGAACAGGTGGTTCGCAGCATGAATGTAAAACCATCTGATTTGCAGCAACTGTGTGTTGCCATTCACAGCCAGCATGGACCAACATCCCTGTGGAATGTTTCTGGCACCTTGTAGAATTCAAGCTCCCACACCTGCCACTCGCTGGGATGCAGTCACAGAGTGTAGATCCTAACAGAGCGGAAGAGTGCAGAGCAGGAAGTCTTTACTGAGTGTTGAGTTGTCTCCGTGTTGTCTCTGAGCCTTTGAAAGTTTATTGTCTTATAGTTTTGTTTTTTTCAGAGGAGCACTGGACACACTTTCGTCACCTTTTTGGAGCTAATGTATAAAGAGACCATTACATAGACAGCCACAGCATACATACACATTATACAACATTAACCTGTCTTACTTCTCCAGGCCTTGTGACATGAGTTGAGGCTGAGCGCTCACACAGACCATCCTACCTCCTCTGAGTATTCACCCACTCATACCCTAATCTAATGCTGTGAATTCCCAATGGTTTCATCAGAAATGCAGCCCTCTTTCAGCACCAACAACCAATCACAGGATAAGGCAGCATTTCTGCCCAGAGAAAACAAAGAAAACTATGATTTTATACAGAAAGAGGTACCGGGGGGAGAGAGAGAGAGAAAGAGAGAGAGAGAGAGAGAGAGAGAGAGGGAGAGAAAGAGAGAGATGAAGAAAGAGAGGCTTTATGTTGTGTTCCAGTGCCTGCAGTGAAATCCCAGCAGGTCTCAGCATTCAAATGGCAAAGTAACCATGCATTACCCAAGATTCATCAATCATCTTTTATTTATCCACAGCATGGAAAGATCACGCTTCCCTCTCATGCCAGTGCTTCATTACACTCTGACTTTATTTTTCTTTTTCCTTTCTTTTCTTTTCTTTTCTTTTTTTCTCTCTCTAGCAGGAGCATTTCACAGTGTCATGTCTTACGATGTGCTTCATTAGCAATATGAGCCATGAACAACAGAAAATCTCAAAAACCTGCAATCACTGTGGAAAGGCATGAAATAACATCGCCATAGCTACAAAGTTCTCACTGAAAAACAGAATAAGGAACCCTCTTACTGAAGGAGTTTATGAGTCTAGTTGCAGGTTTTGCTTGATGAGCATTGAACTGCCATTATCATTGGTGTATGGATCCATACACTGTCTCAATTCAATTCCATTCAATTTAGTTTCATTTGTATAGAGCTTTTTTTTTTTTACAAGGGACATTGTCACAAAGCACTTCTGGAGGATGCTGGACCTGAACAACCCCAAGTTGACAATGGGACCTTGGACTGAGATAGGAGGACGCCATGAGTCCAGGAGCCCAGAGTTAAATGGGGAAGGGTTTTCTGACTGGACCTGGATGGCTATATTACCTGATAGATTACTGCGTAAAAAGCAACAGAAAACAAACAAAGGATCTACGAGATCAGTCCTGGATTGTGGTGTACCATTCTGGGACAGCATTTGGTGGAACACTCATGGTATATACGGGTGCCAGCTGTCAACACGCTCAAACCTGACACCTCTTCTCTTACTAATCCTTAAAGCTAATGAATGTCCTTACAGCTTATTAATGTTAGTAATTAATGTCTTTTTTTTTTTCTTTTTTTTTTAGCATCACACAAATATTCCCTAACGAAATTTGTATGATGTTGTTTTGAGCTTTGCACGATGAAGTCAACTGTAACATTTTGGCATGACAGAGAGAAACAATGATTGAGTCCTAGAAAACTTTATGTCATCAAACCCAATAGACATGATTGAAGGTAAAGACTGTGGCCTTGACAAGATGGCTGTGGAGATTCACCTCAGCGGGACAGCGGGGGCTTTCTGCGGCTAAATGAATCAGCCACCGTCAGTTATTACCTCCATTATTGAATGATCCAGTATTTCGCTTGACTCGGTTCTGAGACTTGCTCGAGAGTGTGAGTTGAGCAGATAACTGTGGTAAATAGCATAATTGTGTTTGGTGGGAACTGCACAGTTGCCAAACGACTGAGAGTCATGGGCTTTCAGATCAAAAAGATACACTAAGTGAATCTCTGGCATGGAGAACACAGATGGTGATACTAAACAGTTTATTATATAGAACTATAACATTTGTGCATTTGTGATGAGACTGACAGAGACACAGACAGGGAGAGAAAGGGAGAGGGAGGGAGAGAGAGAAAGAGAGAGAGGGAGGGAGAGAGTGAGAGAACAACATGCACAGACTTTTTGTGAGTTGGCGAGCAGGTGACACGGGGTCGGTTAGGGATGTTTGGCAGGTCAAGGCTGAATGAGGTCCTGCTGATATTCATTTGGAACAGAGAGGGAGTGCTACGGGATCCCGCGAAAAGGTTGCCACTGACTGCCCGGTGAAGGAATCATAACACGTTAATAAAAATGGAGGTTCAAAACTTTTTGTTTCAAATTGTCTTATAGTAGTTCATAGACACCCCCCCCCCCAAAAAAACCCCCACTCTAATACTGTTTTGAGAATCCATCATCATCGTGTCTATTTTAAAGATGAATGTATAAATACGAATGTGCAGTGTTTGGTTGCTCCATTACAACAGAGTTTCCCCTGTGTGCAGCTCTCTGCCAAAGACGGATTGGGATTTTATCTGTCTCTTTTTCTCTCCTCCATTTCCCTCCTTTTTTATGGCCAGGATAAGGCATTTCCAGCTTAACGTCCGTGTAACAGTCCAGTCCTCACACGTAAAGCAAAAGGACAACCTGTACACCTCTGTGAACAATGAAAGCCAGTGTCCTACACCTACAGATGCTATTAATGAAACAAATCAACCACCTTCAAAGCATCAGCACCGAAACCAAAATCACCATCAAACAGCAGAACCGAAAAAAAGCAACATTATGTGTTTGTTAATGCCACTTTACAGAGTCCAGTAGCACTCTGCCCTCACAGGTGTTAAAAGTGCTAAAACCACAAAACCAGAGCCCCAGCCAAAAATAAGGATGATTCAAACAGGAAACTGAGCCTAACTTGTATTCCTGGTCCAAAGCCAGTTTTCTCTCGCCAAGGAAAAAAAAAAACATTACGTAAAAATCCTCATCAGTGTTCCAGTAACCGCTTTAAAAGAAAATGATCTGTCCTCCTTCTCATGTGAAACAGTGCTCCATATTAAGGCCTTCCCCGTCTATAAATGTTTCACGACTATAAAACTACAGAAAAATCATTATTGCCTGATATTAATCTTACTTTTACCAGAACTACAGATCATCTGTGCCAAAAGGAAATTCCCAGCCAGGATGGGAAACCGTTTTAGACGGTGTGCACCTGACTCCGGTTCCAGGAAACATCTTCACAACTGAGCCAAGAGAAGCTCTTCTGTTCCTGGCCAAATAACTGTGGCGTTGCAAAAAAACCCCATGACAAATATTTTAATACTCTCTCAGCCATGACTCCCTTTGATTTCAGTAAATGCCAGGGTGTCTTTACCCTGTCCCTAACAGGTTAATAACTAAAGGACGGCACATTCTCCGATTTTTAAAGATGTTACCGGTGGAATGGGAGCTGATGACTCAACTGATTTCAACAAAACTTAATACTCTCCTGGCCCCTGCATGAGGTTCTATGGCTTCATCCACCATGACACTATCTTGGGCTCAGAGTTTAGAATTTGGGAGTGTTTCTGCCCCCCTTTTTCATGCTCCTCTCCTGACTCCCAGAACTTAAGCCTCCCCCTCTAACCTCTCCTCTCTCCCTCTCTTTCTGCACCTCCCCAAAACTTTAGCCTCCCCCTCTGACACCTCCTCTCCTCCTTGCTCTCTGCACCTCCCCAGATGCTATCATTGTTTAGGTCATACTAGGGACTTTTGTGTTTGTTATGTAAAGACACATGCTAACTCACCGAGAGGCACTGACAGACAAGTGTGTGTGTGTGTGTGTGTGTGTGTGTGCACGCATTCTGGGGGTTGGGGGGGGGGGGGGGGATAAAGAAAACAAGGAGGCTTAGATCGAAGACCTCAATGGGTCTAAAAGTCTGTTTTGCTTTCTTGTTTTTAAGGTAACACA
>NC_044508.1:20146797-20151797 GCF_902362185.1 Chanos chanos | reverse complement strand
TTCTTACTGTTTTATTCTTACTGTTTTATTCTTACTGTGTTACACTTACTGTTTTATTCTTACTGTTTTATTCTTACTGTTTTATTCTTACTGTTTTATTCTTACTGTGTTACACTTACTGTGTTACACTTACTGTTTTATTCTTACTGTTTTACACTTACTGTTTTACTCTTACTGTTTTATTCTTACTGTGTTACACTTAGTTTTATTCTTACTGTGTTACCCTTACTGTTTTATTCTTACTGTTTTATTCTTACTGTGTTACACTTACTGTTTTACTCTTACTGTTTTATTCTTACTGTTTTATTCTTACTGTTTTACTCTTACTGTGTTACACTTACTGTGTTACACTTACTGTGTTACACTTACTGTTTTATTCTTACTGTTTTATTCTTACTGTTTTACTCTTACTGTTTTACTCTTACTGTTTTATTCTTACTGTGTTACACTTACTGTGTTACACTTACTGTTTTACTCTTACTGTTTTATTCTTACTGTTTTATTCTTACTGTGTTACACTTACTGTTTTACTCTTACTGTTTTATTCTTACTGTTTTATTCTTACTGTGTTACACTTACTGTGTTACACTTACTGTTTTACTCTTACTGTTTTATTCTTACTGTTTTATTCTTACTGTGTTACACTTACTGTTTTACTCTTACTGTTTTATTCTTACTGTTTTATTCTTACTGTGTTACACTTACTGTTTTATTCTTACTGTTTTACTCTTACTGTGTTACACTTACTGTGTTACACTTACTGTGTTACACTTACTGTTTTATTCTTACTGTTTTATTCTTACTGTGTTACACTTAGTTTTATTCTTACTGTGTTACCCTTACTGTTTTATTCTTACTGTTTTATTCTTACTGTTTTACTCTCACTGTTTTACTCTTACTGTTTTATTCTTACTGTTTTATTCTTACTGTGTTACACTTACTGTGTTACACTTACTGTGTTACACTTACTGTTTTACTCTTACTGTTTTATTCTTACTGTTTTATTCTTACTGTGTTACACTTACTGTTTTACTCTTACTGTTTTATTCTTACTGTGTTACACTTACTGTGTTACACTTACTGTGTTACACTTACTGTTTTACTCTTACTGTTTTACTCTTACTGTTTTATTCTTACTGTTTTATTCTTACTGTTTTATTCTTACTGTTTTATTCTTACTGTTTTATTCTTACTGTTTTACACTTACTGTTTTATTCTTACTGTTTTACTCTTACTGTTTTATTCTTACTGTGTTACACTTACTGTTTTACTCTTACTGTTTTATTCTTACTGTTTTACTCTTACTGTTTTATTCTTACTGTGTTATACTCAAGGTGCTAGGGGTCCTTGGGGGTACATTTATGGGGGTGCTCGGGTTGGGTCTGTGAGGGTTGATAACATATGTACAGTATATATGACAGTCAGTTACGGTTGGGTGGGGCAGGCATGAAGGGTGTACTATTACTATTAAAGGTGTACTATTACTATTACTACAGTGGTACTCAATATACATATAAACATATAAATGTAGAACCACACAGCCTATTGCTGTTGTTGTTGTTGTTGAAGCTGTTGCTGTTGTTTTTTTTTATATTCACATGAATGAGAGTGAAAAAGGAGTATGAATTTAATGGGCCATTTTGCCAATCCTGCAGAGATTTTACGATCATTGCATTATTTTTATTTATTAATTTATTTAGTCGTTTTTAAATACATAGGCTTACAGTCTCTTAAAGGACACAGCCCACTAGATTTAGCAGCCTAGTCCTTGCTGGTAATGATACAGTCTTTTATTGTCGACAGGTGATTCTGAACGTATTTAAAGGCTTTCGCAGTGGAAAGTAGCATATGTCTATTCCAGGACATATTTCAGTAGGCACAGACTTATACTGTAACATGCCATCAGCATGGCTTTAACAGCAACAAGTAACCTATCGTTGGGGTCGTCGAAAATAGCGTTGCTGGCCACTTGAGGATGCTGATGCCCAAGCAGTATGTTGATTTTTATTATAGTTGGAAGCCTGTGCCTCTCACACCCGCTTCCTTTTTTCTCCATTTTTTTTTGGCCTCTCCTTTACATTTTGACATGTTCCTGTCCATGGCTTTCATTGGCCATCTCACTGCTGTGCGTTACTTTTGCATTAGTCTAGAATGATAACGCACATTAACTAATTTGGTTGTGATTGGCCAGTGAGCCCAGTCCCGGAACGCTCGGGCAACACGCTCTCATGCGCACCCCGAATGACAGACAGGGCCAGTGAAAACTTTATGGATTTTTTGATGGTCCACCAGTCTACCAACGCGGCGGCCCCCTGGGATTTGTCCCAGTATGCCCAGCGTGTCAGTACACCACTGACTCTTACTGTGTTACACTTACTGTGTTACACATACTGTTTTACTTACTGTTACACTTCTGATACAACAATTCTCACCCTACTGGACCCGATGAGGAGGCCTTATTAGAGGAAATATACAGGTTTAATTTTAGATAAATGTGTGTTAAAGGCTTGTTTACATTTGTTGTTTTGTAATATGACGGTGTATATTTTGGCCTGTCTCTGTCACTGGCGCTGTTTACACCTTGCATTAAGATCCGATTATGATGATCCGATCACAAGTGGACAGCTCAAAAGTACAGGTGTAAACGCATCCAATGCGCACAGAGGTCGCATTGAGATCCGATCACTCAGACAACATTCGGAGGTGGTCTAGACCGCATATGACCACATTCCTATAGCAGTGTAAACGCGAATGCAAACTCGACCACATTGAACTACTCAGCTGACGTCCTCAGTTTTTATTATCTTGAGTTCTTCTTCTTCTTCTTCTTCTTCTTGTAATTTCTGACGAAGTAGGCGAAGGAAGTGTCTCCCGCATCAAAAAAACAACAACGTTTAACGTGAAAAAGCTTAACGTGGCTTAATGCTCCAAAACTGCGAGCGATGATCACCAAATTTCTCTCGGACATCTTGTCACAAACGCCTCCTCCTGTCAAAAAATCAAAATCGAAATCCTGGGAGTATGGTCGTTATCTCATGTTAAACATTTTCTTCTCCACTGACGCCCATTATAAGGAAACAGCTCAACGTGCCTTAATGTCCCAAAACAGCGATCAATGATTACCAAATTCGTCTGACATCTCACATGTCATAAGACCTATCTCTGGTCAAAAAAGCAAAACTGAAGTTCAATGAAAAGGGTAAAATGTGTTGGAAAACGATTTACGTGCTTATTGGCATATAGAGCGGGGAAGTGAGATCCGATCTCAAGTGGTCACTCGAGACACGGATTCTAAAGCCAGGTGTAAACAGCTGCCCACTTGTGATCGGATCGTCAAAATTGGATCTTAATGCAAGGTGTAAACAGGGCCACTGTCTGTGTTCACCACATCTGAGTCATTCACGATCCAAGACATGAATGGAGCTGCATCAGGAGCAACACGGCTATGGTCTTAAATGCCAGTTCCACTGGCTGATGCAGTTCTATAAGCACAGTGGTAAAATGAGCCTGTGGGAGGATAAAGTATGAAGGCAATGGAAAAGAAAAGAGGACATTAAAGGCCTAAGTACCTTGGAGTTTGTGATGCATGGAGGACAAAGAACAGAGACTGTGGAGATTACATGTGTTAACACAGGAAGCCCATTGGTATGCCTGTGACAGGCTGACGTGTGTTTAATTACTCCACGATCGGCTGGTTTCTCCACGGGCCCTGACAAGCCTCAGCTTATGAATGAGCAAACAGGTGAGAGAGGAGTGACAGAATTTTAATCTCTCTCTTGCTCTTTCTCTCTCTCTCTCCTTTTGTTTTGACGTTTTGATATGTTGTTCTTGGTCATGGATGAGAATTCAGAAACCAATCTGCATCAAAAGAAACCACACAAAGGACAGCATTTGTGTGTGTGTGTGTGTGTGTGTGTGTATGTACATCTGTGTGTGTGAGTGACTGTATGTGTTTTGTGTCTGCATGTGCGTGTGGTGTATGTGTCCGTGGGCATGCGACCGTGTGTGTGTGTATGTGTGTGTAATATGAATGGTTGATTGTGTTTGTGTGGGGAAGAGCGCCTGATTTTCCCGTTTGATCAGACTGACGTTATGTGTCTTATTTACAGTATGCTGAATTGTGTCACTGTCAGCATCAACAGGACAATTCCTCACTAATCCCAGAGAAACATAGAACAAAGGACAGAGAGAGAGACAGAGAAAGAGAGTGAGAGAGACAGAGAAAGAGAGGGAGAGAGAGAGAGAGAGAGAGAGAGAGAGAGAGGGAGAGAGAGAGAGCGAGGGAGAGATAGGGAGAGAGAGAGAGAGAGAGGGAGAGAGAGGGAGGGGGCGAGAGGTAAGAAACACAAAGAAGCAAACAGCGAGAGAAATCAGTATGTATGCAGCACAGTGCAGGCTGTCCTTCCATTCATTTTTTTCAGTTCTGTCCATTTCACAGTTTGGGTGAAAAAACACGCTGGACACACAATGATTCAGACAGTAAGCAAAATAAAAACCTGCCACATCACACACCACACACTCTTTAGTATTACATGTACATCGACCAGCCACAACCAAGACTTTGTAAACAGGAACATTCATGAAGGTGAAAAGGTGAAAAGATACAGTACTGAATATAAGGCCTCTAGAACATCAATCTATTTCATTTAAATTTACCACAGCTTGTGTGTGTGTGTGTGTGTGTGTGTGTGTGTGTGCGCACGCGCGTGTGTGTGTGTGTGCGTGTGCGTGTGTGTGAGCACGTGTGTGTGTGTGTGAGCACGTGTGTGTGTGTGTGCGTGTGCGTGTGTGTGAGCACGTGTGTGTGTGTGTGAGCACGTGTGTGTGTGTATGCACGCATGTGTGTATTTGTGCGCACGCGTGTGTGTGAAGCTTTTGTGCTCTACAGTGTTTAGAGAGAACACGAAACACTATCAGATCTCATCCCTTTTCTATTAGGGGGCTGAAAGCAATTTCTGGGGTTTTCATTGCTCTCTCTCTCTCTCTGTGTGTGTGTGTGT